>NC_087218.1:63344404-63359404 GCF_015104395.2 Macrobrachium nipponense | reverse complement strand
CTCCCTCCTTACTTCCTCCCGATTCCTCCTTCATAATTCACCCCAGTCTTCGCCACGGCTTCTTCTGCACCATTTTAAATTTGTCTTCTGCAGAAGTTTCTTTTTTCTTTTTCTTCTTCTTTTCTTTTTTACGTTGCGTGTAACGACCGAGCTTCTTCGTTTCATCTGTCATTTCTCTTTCTTTTGGATTCCTCCCCCATTCTTCTTCTTATCATAGTACTCTGAAAAAGCGATGACTTCCGGCCCCTTTATTTTTTGTCTGATTTTTCCTCTAACTTCTTTCGTCTCATTTCCGTTCCCAATTTTTATCCTTTTCTAGTATATCATTCATTCTCATTCTTTCTGCCATCAAACCACTTCGTTTCTAACTGTTTCTCCACTGCTTTCCATCGTACGTGAACTTTTTCTTTTCCTCTTTATATTCCTCTTCCAGTAATGTCTTCTTTCCTGAATCATACTTGATCTCTACCATTTCCTTACAAATTTTCCCATTTCCTTCAGGGTGTTTTTTCTTCTTCTTTCTTATTCCCAGTTTTTTCTTTTCCTCTATCATTCCCGTGCGATTGTGCCTCGTATCGTCCTTCTTCTCCCCCAAAACTTTCCGGATGCCAAGTCCCAAACTGCCACAATTTCCCGCCCTCCAGTGACCCACTATTTCTCCTTTCTAGCTCCTTCTTCGCTGGCGCTTTCCTACCAAAGACCGCATGTCCTTTTTCTCTTCAACTTTTCTTTTCCCTCTTCAATTAAGAATATTCTCTCTCTCTCTCTCTCTCTCTCTCTCTCTCTCTCTCTCTCTCACGGGGCAAGGCGAAGGCATGGACCATTCAGGTTGTACTGTGATTCACAATTATTTGGTCGATTTTCCTTCCACAACAGGGGAGTCTGGGTGTAAACGGTAGGGGGGGGGGGGAGGGGGGGGGGGGGGGGGGGGGGGGGGGGGGGGGGGGGGGGGGGGTGTGGGGGGGGGGGGGGGGGGGGGGGGGGGGTAGGGGGGGGGGGGGGGGGGGGGGGGGGGGGGGGGGGGGGACAATGGGGCTGGTGAATTGAGTATTTGGCCCAGTTGACATATACGCACATTTGGACTACAAGATAAGTTGCTTCATGTATTCGTGAAACTCGAAAAGAGTCAGAGACGAAATCTAAAATTCCACACGTGCTTTGCAACTGGATTTTTTTTTTGCAACTGGATTTGTGTGTGTGTGTGTGTGTGTGTGTGTGTGTGTGTGTGTGTGTGTGTGTGTGTGTGTGTGTGTAGCTGTTGCCTAGGCGGGAAAATATGATGCAATCCGTAAGGAAGCATGTCAGGTACCTTATACGTTTCTCCTTTATGAGTGAAAAATGAGAAGACGTCCCTTTCACGTTCGTATTTTCTGATATGACTTGAATCATTAAAACAAATTAAGGAAAACTCTTTCATACTACGGCACTACTGAGCAGCAAAAGTTAAAGACATTAGCGATAAAATTTTCCGTGAGAGCAGAATAAGTTAAGTAGTTTAACCACACCACTGAGCTGATTAACAGCTCTCCTTGGGCTGGAACGAAGGATTAGATATTTTTACGTGGCTAAGAACCAATTGGTCACTTAGCAACGGGACCTACAGCTTATTGTGAGATCCGAAGTACATTATATCGAGAAATGTATTTCTATCACCAGAAATAAATACCGGACCACCGGATTGGCAGCCAAGCGCGAAAACCACTCGTCCAACGAGGAACTGTGAGAGCAAAATAAATTACAAGGACCTCAGCTCCATAAAACAAATAACCTATTACTAAAAATACAAAAATTCATGTCAAATAACTTAGGTGATAAAATTATATATAAATCTTGGAATAACAAGAACACACATCAGTAAGTACAACAGAATACGTATATACCGTTACAACAACAAATGTTTTGTCGCGTCATCCCTGCACTATGTGCTGCAGCGCCAACACCACATAGTGTGACACTGGCTTAAAGGCCAGTTTACACTAGGGTTCAGCGCGCTGCACGCCTCAGACTCATCACCAACTCCTCCCACATTACTGCTAGCCCGGCCCTCTGGAGTGCTCCCCAAGAAACATGAGGCACCACCCAACGCATCAAACCAAGCTTGATGGCTGAAGCCTGCAAGCGCCACTCACACTCACTCTGGCGATGACTACTCACTAGTAACATGGAATGGAAACATGAGGAAGTTCGTTTTCTAATCAATGCTTATCAGCATTACCTGTTTCTATGGAATGTAAAATTACAAGAATATGAAAGCAGAGATGTTCGCAACGTCGCTATGAAAAACTAATGGAAGAAATGCTTGTAATTAACGCTGAAGATACTTCCGTATATTCCTTTGTTCCTTCGCTGCCAAAGCCAGTCGTTTATCCATTTCCTTTTCTTAACACAATTTTGCAATTGCTCATACATTTGTGCTACAACAACGGCAGCACAGGCAAATTCTTCCTCGTCACTGCTCATTGTGGCTCTCAGGAAGATACTGCTGCCGGTCGCAGCAATCACGTAGTGTAGAAGCAAGACGCACTATGCAGCATGAGGCATCGCCAAGGTGGGCGGGAATATGCTGGTAGAGGCGACTCCTGCGGCGTCGCAAATGTCATAAGTGTAAACTGGCCTAAAGGCAGTGCGCATGGGATGTCGGAGTATGCCCAGCTATGGGGAGGGTAACTGTGGGAAGGAGCTGATCACTTCACTTGTTACTCACAGCCCAACTTTTCTGGCAAGAGCGTGTTCGGGTTAATACAAGTGTCAGATTCCTTATCCATTTTGTGAGCAAGAAACTGGAGACAACGACTTACTGATCCAGTAATGTGGAATATACAGATATGAGTTATTTATGGGTTTTGCAACAATAATCTCCACTGTTATAAAAAAAAAAAAGAATATCGGCGATTAGGCTGATGCGAATAAAATACCTCTAAATCAAATGTACTCCTTAGATACTGAACAAAGGGGAAAAATGCAAGTATCAATGAAACCTTCTCCCTCTCCGTCAATTGTATTCATTGGACTCTGTTAAAGAAAAGAAAAGCAAGCCAAATTGAATCGCCCCTCCATCGAAGATACTGGGCCTTTCCATGAAACACCGATCAAAGATTTAAAGTTTTTCAAAAATCTCTCGTTCTCCATCAAAAGTATTCATCATACACCACTCGAAGGGAAACACACTCAAGAAAATGCTTTCGTCTCTGTCAGACGAAAAGAATGGAAACTTTATGGAAAATTCACTTTCTTCCTGAAAAAGATAGTACAGTGGTGCTCAAATCTCATGCGACAAAATTCTTTTTGTATCGTCCAGATTCTCAGACTCAACGTGACGTTGCTAAGTAGTGTTAAACTTTTAGTTTTTTTATTTCCTATGTCATACATGCATTCACAGCTAGCCGTATTTTCCTTATGGTTATAAAAATATGATCCATTTTATGCATTGGTATAAATTCGTAATCTGTGTGATTTGAACACCTTTTTTTTATGTTGCTTAGTTCAAAATGCGGTGTGATAAGGTTGGCGGTACCATCAATGAAAGCACACTTAACATGCTCCTCGGACTGGTCAACATAACTACGTCTGCAGCATTATGACAGTAGACCTAAAAAGCTCAACACTCATTACAACATTTTCAAATTAGGAATATTGATTAAAAGAAGTTTTCTTTGAATGCCGAAGTTTTAGGCGGTTGCAAAATAATCTAATCCTTCTACGAGATAATCTGTTACTAATGAATTTATTTGTAGAGATTACCTGTTCTTTGAGGAATGCAATATGAATATGAATTACAACCAGTTTTCTTTGAAAATGGACGTTTTAGGCTGTGTTTAAGCTGCCTGTATGTTGCAAAACGATTTATAGCTCTAAAAAAATAATCTAAGACTTCCGAGTTGTAATCTGTTACTAATGTTTTTATCTGTTGAGGTTACCTGTTCCTTGAGGAATAAAAGATGATTTTGACTATATGGAGAAAATGGCTATGAATCGAAATATCATAAGTATTAATATCAAGGCGTAAGGAACACTTGTTTTTCAACTGGTTCAAAATATTATTTTCTTGAAAGAATATGTAGATAACCTCATTTGCTTTCTGGCCAGAAATTGTAAATGGAGTGATGTGTCAAATGCTTCCGCGATGTGTGAACTAAAGTTTTGAAAACGTTTCGTAAGTGTTTTTTTCTGAAATTTGGCTACATGTGACATTTTCTTATAGTTTTGAAATATATGGCAGATTCCACTCTCATAAATCATAATATGGCCTTATTGTATGCAGTAATTGCGTTTTCACATTAAAATAATAAATAAATATGGAGCATTCTAGGTTGCCAGTTAGTTAATTTTGAACGAAATCCTATGGCGTTATGTCACATGAGATTTGAGCATAACTGTACGTATTATATAATAAAAAAAAAAGGTAGAAAAGCTGACTTTGTTCAAAGTACAGTAACCTCGCTACTAGCATTCCCTCGTCATCATGATAACTGTCATTATCAATCATTCAGCATAGGCGTAGTCCCGACTCCTGATTCAACGATTCCGTGAGATTTAAGCTCTGTACACACTATGCATCATGATGCTCGCAGTGTTAGATAGATACGTTGAAAAATGACTTTTTCAACACGAAGCTGCATCACCAACGTGTTGATGGGTCCGAGCCATTTCATTACTCAGCTCAGTGATGCATTATCACTCAGAGTGGCAGGACGTTCGCTCAGCTCCAGCGCCGATGGCTCAATCACCACCACCCGCCAAACCCCAGAGTGGACTAGGACAAACACCTTACATTTCATAGAATTACTAAAGGAACATCCGTTTGTTTGGAACATAAAATGCAAGCAGTACAAGAACAGAAACATCAGGAGTGCAAGCTTGGAGACCATAAAGTCGGAGTTGTCTCGTTTCGAAATTGTAATTTGCGGAATGAAGACATCACCAAAAAGCTGCACACCCTGAAGACACAACTCTACAGGGAAATGCTTGCGATCAAGGCATCACAGAAGTCTTCCTGGTTGACGGAAAAGCTCGTGCATCTACTTCCAACTTAGATGAAGGAGAAATTACTACTGCACAAGTAAGTTCATAATTTTATTGTGTGCACTTGTACTCCAGCATAAACAAATTTAAATACTAATTAACATACATATATGACAGAATTATTCTCTCTCTCTACCATATGCCGCACATATGTTGTTGCCATGGATTGATTGATTGTGTATTACATCTGGCGTCACAACATCTGGGTAATTGACACCCAAATAAATTAAATATAAATTAAATTTTTGATAAATTTCATACAAAAATATCTATAAATATATAAAAATTTTGTTCATATATATAAGTTCTTACATAGACAATCTATGTATAATTTAAATTTGGTTATGGAGGCCCGCCTCCCTCATAAAAATATATAACTGCTCTATATTACAAGAATTGTAGCTAGGATAAAATTACCTACTCTGTCACGACCCCAAGACAGGAACCTATGTCTCAAATTCCAAAGTCTGGGACATTCAACCAGCAAATATCTCACAGTCAAGGGCACAGTACAGTTCTCGCAAAACGGAGGATTTTCACGAGACATCAAGAACCCATGGATGAGTCTTGTATGTCCAATCCTCAATCTGCACAACATCGTTTCTTGTATCCTTGGCATATACGGATATGACCAAGGAGACACTGATGACGTGATACTACACATTTTTTTTTTATTTAAAATATCCTCCCACTGGGACTGCCAACATTTTTTAATTCTCTGACCTACTAGAGGATACAAATCCCGATGTGGTAGTAGGCATCTTGTGGGTTCTGGGGAGCTGACCGCAGACTTTGCAAGTTGGTCAGCTTTCTCATTCCCAGCCACCCCAACATGAGAAGGCACCCAACAGAACTTTATTTCTTTCCTTCTTCTTTTTAGTAAAAGCAGCCATTCCTATATATCTAAAATCAGTGTTTAAAGGGTTAAAAGATTCCAGCGACTGAAGAACACTTCTTGAGTCACAATATATATAATAAAATTACTTTTATTCCGAATTAAAACTTCCTTTGAAGCCTTTAAAATTCCATACTGATGATAGCCTGCCGCTTCTCTCTACATCAGGGAAGGCTACACCAAAGCCGACACCAGCATCTGACTTTGAGCCATCCGTGAAAACTGCAGTGGAGTTATCATGTTGCAAAGTGTTCTAAAAATATTGACCGCATGGCTTCACTGGACAATTCTGTCTTAGTAAAATTAAAATATCTACAAAATTTTACCTCTGGAAAGTTCCAGGGGGGACTAACTGAGTATTTTGCTGGTAAAATCTCGATTCTTGGCATATTTAATTCACAGACAATAAAATTTACTCTAAAAGCGAATGGATGAGGTTGCTTGGGGTGAATTTCATAAAACTGCCAATGCCTTTCATTTCTCATACAAATGCTGGTTAAAGACTTAGGTAGCATCTGGAATCTATATCAGCTCCGAACCAGCAGACGCTTATAATGAAGATCCAGTGGCACCTCATCAGCATCTACAAGCATGCTCTCGGTGGGAGATGATTTAAATGCTCCAGTACATAACCGTATTCCTCCATGATGAATTAAGTTGAGCATTTTAAGGCTATTTGGCTTTTCAGAAGTGTACACCTCACACGCATAACTTAATTTTGAAAAGACCAAGGCTTTATATAATCTCAACATCTGAGTTCGGTCTGCACCCCACGAAGTGTGAGAAACGACTTTCAGCAAATTCACTGCTTTCTAGCATTTTGCCTTAATATATTTCAGATGTGGAATCCAGGTCAGCTTGCTATAAAAAAATGAAGCCAAGAAACCTTGTTTCACCAACACTGGAATTCTCTGCCTATGAATGAATAGATCTGGATCAGGGTGGATTCCCCTTATACGACAAAAGTGCATAGTTACAGTTTTACTGGCAGAAAATCTAAAACCATTATCATTGCAGAGCTGAAGGCGGCGTTCAGCCACTGCCATCCTTGATGCTGCAAAGGAAATCGATAGGTCATCAACAAAATGGGTATATGTTATATCTGGGGGAATTATTTTTGAAACCCCATTGATTACCAAGGCGAACAAGGTTACACTTAAGACACTTCCTTGTGGTACTCCAACCTGAACCTGAAATATCCTATTTTTTTAAAAAATCTTTAATAAAGAGGGGTAAATTGCCTCTCAGGTTGCATTCATAAAGGACCCTCAAAATGCCATATCTCCATGTTGTATCATAAGCCTTCACTAGGTCAAAGAAAACAGTGATGTGATGTTGCTTGTTGGCAAAAGCTTCACATATTGAAGATTCCATTAGTACCAATACATCAGTTGTGGAGTGCATACTCCGAAAACCACACTGAGCAGGCGACAGATATTTACCTCTTTCCAAGCACCACATCAATCGTGTGTTCACCATTTTTTCCATGATCTTACACAAACAAGATGTTAATGCGATAGGACGATAATTTTCTGTCTTGAATGGGATCTTTTCCAGGTTTCACCAATGGCAGTAATTTTAACTTCTCCCAAAGCTTGGGGAAGATATGTTCTTGGTAAATTCTGTTAATTAAGCTTAATATGAAAAGTCTGGTATTTTCAGGGGTATGCCTAATCATTGAATATGTTATATCATCCAGTCCAGGAGCTGATTCATTACATTTATTCAAGTCTGATTCAAATTCTCTAATAATAAAAGGAGCATTGTATTGCTCATGCGCCTTAAGGCATTAAAATCAATTTCGACCTGTTCCATTATCCGTCTTTGAGCTGAATAGGGTCTATCATCATTTTTCTTCACAACACTAGCAAAATGATTAGCAAACTCATTTGCCACTAACTGGGGGTCTGCTACCTCGCAACCATTCATCTTGATAACTGGAGGTTGACAAGGAGTGAACTTGCCTGCTATTTTTCTAACTCTCTTCCAAACTAGCCAAAGGAGTTTTCGAATTTAGTGAAGATACGAAGATCGTCCAAGATTCTTTTCGTGCTTTCTTTGATTTCCATGCGAAAATGAGCTCTCGCTTTTCGTCTGCGGTATCTGGTGAAGGCATATCTCATAATTCTATGAGTTTCCTGCCATTTACGTGTCCACCAGGGAACTGCCCGAAGTCCTAGGTACAGATTGAAGACCAGCCGAGAACAGTATTGTATTAAAAAAGACAAGAGCGTCATCTACACAGGGAAAGTCATCAGCAGAGTCATCTATTGAGCTGTGCTCCTGGAATGTTGACCAATCAGCTTTACCAATGTTCCATTTGGGTATCCTTGAAGATGGAGGACTTGATGCTACACTCACCACTATCGTAAAATGGTCACTGGTAAATCTGTCATTTATAATTCTCCAATTAAAGTCAATAAGACAAGTCACCACTACATATAGACAAATCAATTGCTGATAACGTGCCTGTTTGAACATGAAAATGCGTAGACTCCCCAGAGTTGAGGATCCCCACATTTTAATTTTCTATCATGGAACCTAAGCACCTTCCTCTTTGATTGGTGACGATGTCACCTCAAAGAGAACTTATGCTTTATTTATACATAGCATCACGTCTTATATACTTCGTGATAAAGTTATTCATATATATATATATATATATATATATATATATATATATACATACATCATATATATATATACATATATATATATATATATATATATATATATATATCACACATATACATACACACACACAAACACACCGTAGCTGCTTGACATAAATTATTTCTCCTACAAGAGTATTAGAAAACAACTCCGAACCTATGCACAAGAAATTGTTTTCTCGAAACAAGAAACGCAAGTTCCTCTAACAATACCATGGCAAAGAAAAGATAAAATGGCCTAATTACCTGGCGAGCCTGACTGATGGAACAAAGGCTTCAGGTAGAAGAGTAAAAATTCAGGCGTGTTTAGGGCACTCATGTCAAAGAGGTGCTCGGGAAAAAATTATTAACAAGTGAGAAACGATGAGAAGCGAAAGTGAACGCAAGTAAACAGTTTCCGAAAAGTTCTATTTAAAAGTACTTGAGTAAACCGATTCAATAGATACATTCACATGGAATCATAACCGCTTTTCTTCAAAGAAGTAAACTCCACCAACAAGGTGCAAATGAAATCTAAAAAAAATTAAAATTTCTATATTCGATAAAGATCAAGTTTAAAACAAAAAAAATGAGAAAAATCTTGGGTCTTCACAGCGAAGATCCACAGAAAAAAAAGAAAAAGAACGAGAGAAAAAAGGGCATCCTCACTAGGAAAAGAATTGTACCGGCGGAATGAAAAAATGTGAGTGCGTGCGTGTGTCTGAGAGAGAGAGAGAGAGAGAGAGAGAGAGAGAGAGAGAGAGAGAGAGAGAGAGACGTACCATTGCGTGGTCTGAATCCGTCTATCGGGAAGCGGGTTATCTGGAATGCATTTTACGTCTGGCTGTCAAATGCTTCAACAGTTTCACGATGCTTATTTTCTGCCGCTCGACGATAATATGCACACACATTTCCCCCCAGACGAGGACTACTGATGGCGCATTAGCACACAATCGATACAAATACTCGTTTTCACTCCTCCCGGTATGTTTACAGTCGCGGATTCAACGCACCAGAATCAGAGATGTGAGGTGGAAGTAGAATTTTTGCTTTTCCCATTTTTTTTTCTTTCCTCTTTCTCTATTTTTAAGAGGTGATTTTTCCCTTCGCGCGAAGGCCGGTGGTACTAGCGAGTCGATGACATTAAACTGGTTAACGTGTGGTTTTTGTTTTAATAATCATTTATTTTTTTTTTAACATGTTTTGATTTTGTATTAGATGGAGTGACTCTCTTTTAGAAATAGAAATGCTTCGTGGTTTGTGTTTTTAAAGGGTCTTTTTACGTTTAAGGAAGTGGTTAGTTCCGAAAAAATTTAATGTTTCATTTTCTCCAAAGAACTGATTCTTCTCTAAAATTTGTTAAGCAGATGCTGAAGGAATAAAAACAGTATATAAAAATATGTTGGGATTTAAACCCGGAGGGAAGTGAACACGAATAATATTCCAAAACTTAGTAGAAATGTTACCGAATCCAGGCAATTAAGTTAGAGTTGATTTCCATAAAGTAAATGAGCGATGCAATGCCGGGCGGGTGTTCCATGGCTACATCAGGAGAGATAAATCTAATTATGTGCCATTAAAAAAAAAGTAAGATATGGATAAATGAAGTAATTAGATTAGAGCGTTAAATAGTAAAAAAAAAAAACAAAAAAAAATGCCTGGAATACCGAATAACAGTTTAAAAAGTAACTACAAAAAATACGTCGTCGGTCTGGATAAAATAAAGATTACATTTAAATTAAAAAACCAACTTTATGCAGATTTGCATCATGATACTAACCACCGACACAAAATAAAAATAAAAAATAAAAATGCAAAAATGAGAATACAAAAATAAGGGGAAGGCGTCCAAAGCCTAGTATCCATGAGAGAAATATTTTACAACAAGGATACCGCAGCTTACCATCCTCAAATTACCCTAGATCCCTCTTTCCTCATCGATTAAGCATATTTTCCCTTATTAACAGCACCCGATTCCTAGAAAATTAATCTATCCGGAATGAAATCATGGTAATTAGGCCTAGCAACCCCCCAAAGATGCCTGACTTACCACGGTTACCCTGTGTACGAAAGCGCGCGTACACACAAAACGACTTCAGTGCAGTAAAGTCTGACATCCAAGTTAAACTCAGGAACAGCGAAGCCTAAAAGATGCATAAATTTACTTTACGGTATTATTCATCTGTATTTTTCGTTAAAATTCCAGGTTTTAAAAATATCAGAGAAACAAGAAATTATTTTTCCAAAACCTTTGAGGAGCGGTACAAGTTCTTTTTCCCTCGTCAAGTTACTTTAAATAACAATTCCAAATCTGTTACGTGCTGCACAGACTCTTACTGACAGGAAGATTCATAAGGTAGTATATCAATTTAAAAAGAGGAAAAATACTTTATCACCAAAAATTCTAGGAAATAATCGCGAGTTACCAACAGCAATAAATACCAAGAAAGGAGTCGCACGCTGCCATCACCTGGAATGGAACGAAGGCCATCAGGAAATGTTCTCTTCAAGGAACATGTTTGTGTGCTTCAATAGACACACATTACTCCTGAAATGCGGAACATAAAAGACGATCACATGCTTCTTCTAAGATAAAATATGTATTTCCGGTAACATCCAACAAGTCCCTTCACGCAATATGTACATTAAACAGCCCGAAAAGTATGAGAAGACAAGCGTGGGAGGGAGGGAAGCACTTCTTCATTCAGTAAGAAACGATCTTCACACCTTGGCAATGGCACGCTCTTCTCTTACGTCATCCTTATTCAATATGACCCTACTATCTTTCTTCACAGTGACATACAACAAAGCACAAATGGATTACTAAATTTGTGGCAATACTTCCACTGTATAGAAACAACATATATGACTATAGATCCAATAAATGTGACTATAGAACTAACACGTGTGAAATACACGAATGAGAGAAGGCATGGAACCTTGGCACCTCAAAATTATAAAGATGCTGACTTACCAACTTATAAAACAAGTAGCAAACGCCAAAACTTAAAACACGATTATCACACGCAAATCTTGGAAAGTGTAGTGCCCACCACCATCTCAAGAACCTAGTACCAAATATAAAGTTAAAATCTTACAATTTTATTTTTATTAAATACAAGAAAACCACTAATTTTAGAGGAAATTTGGTTGGGTCCATTTAAGAGAACAATATTTCAACAATGGTAGAGCTAGAAGTTTAAAGCAGGAAGCTTTTAACACTTAAAACCTTGGTTATACTAGAAATCTGTCCCATATACCAGTAGTAAATTAACATTCCTCACCAGTGTCAACACTAGCAATACTGAGTGTTACAGAAGTTAACAACAGCTGCATCCCTATCACCCGAAGTGCGTTATATCGGAACCAAGAGTCATGCTATTTCAAAAGACTAAATTCAAAAACGCACTCAAACACTGGAATACTTGATATGATTGGTCAAGTCGCACTGTTAAAAAAATAATCAGCAAAACTGTCACTAGTCACTTAAAAAACTGTACCGGAGATCAGGCACCAATACTTCGCGAACACTTACTCAGTAACCACGGCTCATCTTCGTGGCAAAATAAATCTTATTTGGGTTAAATTACCCGCCAGCAAAATACATGTGAAGAATCCCCCGCCCCCAAACACACACACACACACACACACACACACACACACACACACAAATCTCATTCCCGCAGCAAACACAATCCTTTTCAATCAGTAAGACGCAATTCTCTTTCATTGTTTGAGATATGATCTCCTACTCGGTAACAAATAGCGGTGCTAACGAGTTAAGTGTCTTCTCTTTCTCTGCCATTCAGCCAAAAGGTTCACCACATCCTTCATGCTACTTCGGGTCATTGCACTTATATATTTTCTCTCTCCTGTGAATGAGGCCATCATCTGGGCTGTCTGGGTTACAGAAGATCTCCAATAACATCATAATATCTCGCCACATCTACAAAGGGTGACTTTTTATGGGGAAAAATTAAATCCTGCGACCTGCCAACCACAACACTGTTAACCAAATTGGAGGCACAAATTTTCGGTTGGCGGCAAACTTAAAATACTCGCTCACTATATATATATATATATATATATATATATATATATATATATATAATAATAATAATAATAATATATACATACACACACACACACATATAGAATACATATAAACAAATATATGTATGTATATATATATATATATATATATATATATATATATCACAAATATTATATATAATAAAATTATTCATATATATATACATATATATATATATAAATATATATATATGTGTGTGTGTATATAAAAATACATACATACATACATACACACACACACACACACATATAAATTAAGCATGATTTAGTGAATTTAAATACAAAGAATATAGAGCAACACTATATATTCAACCAAAACATGAACGCAAAATTCATATACAAAGACACTGAAAAATGTACAATTAACATGTAGCTGTCTTCTTTAGATTATGTATTTTGAAAAATATATTAAATACAAATCAAGACGGAAAATGCCTAATTTCAGTAAACCGAGTCGGAATAACAAGTAACGCAAATAAAATACCTACCAGGGAACCGTGAACGAAAAAGATTCCGACCGAACTGCTGCGGGGTTAACTTTATCCTTCTCTTTCAAAAGAACCGTGTAATGCAATATTTGCATCGGAGCAAATCGTTACCCGGAGCACCGCTATCAAAGGACAAATTGCCAAGGGAACAGTCCCTGATTGCTGCCATGGAGCAAGTAAGAAATAATAAATCAATTTCTTTTCTCCAGAGCGCGGCAAGTCAGTATTCTCTCTCTCTCTCTCTCTCTCTCTCTCTCTCTCTCTCTCCTGCTATCTAAAGCAAAATCAATACGAGAGCGATTTTATAACGGGTATAATTTTAGTTTCATTCACTCACTGCACTGATGAAAACTCAATTTACTACAGACTGGGAGAAAGAGATTGTAGAACAATATATTCTGGTACTGCAAAGCGTCTGAGACTTTCTGCGATAAAGATTTTTCATATAACTGTAAAAAAGAAAATGATTCAATTTATCATTTTTAATTGAACACGCTACGTGCTCTTCTAGAGCTTCAGCTAAATCAAAACACGCCCAACTATCAAAATGAAACTACAATTATTCACATTCTGCGTTTCGAACTTCTCTTTAAAGTATTTCCAATAGCACAAATTAGGAATAATATAAAATAAAACGAAAAATATTATGTATATCCAGAAATCTTTAAGTGCCAACTATACTGAAGGTCAATTCTAGAGATTTAAAACCGTGCAATATATATTAAAATGTTAAGTGACTAAACAGAAAAATTATTTCATACTGAAAATTCAGCTACAACACAGACGTTCTAAAAATACATAAGAGAACACTATAAAAGATATAAACATCTTGCAGAGACGAACGCGGAAATGGGTGGAAGGCAAAACGAACAACAGAAAAGAAGAGGAAATTATAAAGGAGAGGTCTAGAGAATGGACGGAAAAATCAATATCGGGTGGGAGTCCTCCACTAGACCTGACTCCAGTCTCTTCCGTGGCCTCTGGATCCACCGTCGGCTGTCAAACTTCGTGGATTTTTTTACTACTAATTCTACGACAAAAACACAGTGGGTAGTTTAGAGGAGAAGAATAAGGGGCTAACATAAATCAAACTCTGTCTGTAAAAAGGGAAAAAAAAATGGAGAGAGGAAGTAACATAAACAGAACTAGTTCGTTTCTCTCATTCCCCAAGGACACAGCCCCCCAATTTTTTTTTCTTTTTTTTTTTACGAAAGTTTAGCTAACGTTGTATCATCAGCAGCGGAAAAAACAATTAAGGAAGGATAGGGCCTGATAACTTGTAGAAGAAATGGATCACGCAAACAACCATGCGAGCACACGCACACCCGCTGAGAGAGAGAGAGAGAGAGAGAGAGAGAGAGAGAGAGAGAGAGAGAGAGAGAGAGAGAGAGAGGGGGGGAGCCTCAAATTTTATTGTGCCCACTCTGAAATTCATTACCAAATAAATTACCTAACTGCTCTCATTTTTATAATAAAAAAAATTAATTAACTATAACCAATACATACATCTAACATTAATTTCTGATATTATTTTTCAGTTCAACAAGATATCTCTTTTGTACTACAGTGCAATATTTTTAGTATAAGCTGAGAACAATAACGGTAACCACACGACATTCATTACATATGCACATAAATATGTACGTCTCTCTCTCTCTCTCTCTCTCTCTCTCTCTCTCTCTCTAACACACACATATGATATATATATATATATATATATATATATATAATATAATAATAATATATATATATATATATATATATATATATATATATATATATATACCATATATATATATATGTAAGTATGTATAAAATTTAGACAAACATTTCGCGAAACAACAAAACACCC
>NC_087218.1:63296897-63338904 GCF_015104395.2 Macrobrachium nipponense | reverse complement strand
GAGCAACTGAGTTAAAGATAGTAGAAGAGTGGAAACAAATTTAAGTAAGAGGAAAATTGAGACTTTTGGATTCGAACTAGGAGATATTTCTCCAGTTCGAAAGCCCTCTTGCCCGCTATGCATTTTCAGCAGTCAGCTGAAAATGCATAACTTCGTCAAGGCAGTCTCAAGTCAAGAGGGTAAAATTGTAGTGAGGCTTTACTTCTTTGATAATTCCTTCTGGGGTAATCCTCCAGTTGGATATCATGGCTGCCTGTTCCAGTGATTCAATATGGATCATAAAGCTGTTTTGTCCAAAGCATGTAATTTTGGAATTATTAATGCCTCCCATCTGATGTTGCAAGTATCTCCTGAGTAGTAATATGTTACCCCACTTTTTTTAACTGTTACTACAAGCTATTTTGCGGGCTTGGGAGGTTCTTGTTACGGCGTGTTTAATTATTTTATCAGGTTTTTTTGAGTAATATACCTTTAGGTTAGAAGGGGGCCTTTTTACTAATGAACAAGAGATATTCTTCCTAGACTCCTTAAATTCAGAATAGCCAACCAAAGCTTCTTTATAATCTAAAAAAGATATCCAAACCTGCCAGGACTGAAAAGCATCTGCCAATTTTATTCCTATTTTCTTAATAGGTCCATATCTGATAAATTACTTATTTATTTTTTCGTATTTCATATCTAATGGAAGAGACTCGATGAATAAGGTAGATTTGTCTTCCTCATGTTCAATACTTGGGCAAATAAATGGTTCTAGAGTTACCCAACTTTTTATACATTTTCAGCAGATGCCTCATATCTCGCAGTTGATACAAGGTCATCAACATTTGGAGGATTTTCAATTTCCAAGATGGTTGCAGAAGTCTTTATCTGTGCCAAAACAGTATCATCAGAGGGTCCAGGGGTACTCGAATATTTTTTCCTAATGGCACAAGTGAGAACCGACTCCAAAATGTTTGCGTCCCTACCCTACCCCAAAGGGGATGGCACAACATGATTGGAGTAGCCCAAGTGTAAGCCAAACCCGCTTGTTAGGACTGAGAGTATTACTAGAATACAATCATTCCCATCCTAATCATGTTATGGGCAAACTGGATAGAATGGCAAGAGTCCTATCCCCAGAACCAGACGCCCCCTGGAATCAGTGGTCTACCCCTGAAGAATAGTTCTGCCCTTGAACTATCAATCTGAAATCTCTCAGGTCCAAACATTATCGAGTAGTTGATGACACTACCACTGTTTCCACTATTTAGCTTCTGATATCAACCCAATCCCAACTATGATATCTTTTCCTATTTATCAGGTTCAATAAATTTTGCAAAATGTGGAAAAAAAAAAAAAAATTCCAAAGCAGATGTATAATAATATATGAGACTCTTGGACGCAAACCCGGGAACAAATTCCAGGGATCAGAGCCCCCTCACCACGTCAAGGTGGTCTCACTTCAAGGGGGGCCGAGATCATTGGTGTAAAACAACTCCCACAGCACTTCATTCCTGATCTCTTCACCCAGCACACCGACGACCAGCACAAACAAATAGGCTTAACACTGGCCCCTGGTGTAAATCCATCACCAATTTCTAAGTTTTCTGTTTCCCCAACTTGTTGTTATTACTTTTGTGCTCGTAACTATATCTATTGCAAGTGCTATTAATACTGGTATCAATAATAATAACTGTCAGAAATCATTTATATTTTGAAAGATAACATATACTATCTTTATCTTTATAAATAAGACCATAACAGTAATGTATTACCGAAAACTCCCACCTACAACATCAATGACACTATTAACAATAGCTTAGAACGCTGTTATGGACATTATTATTCAAATATTCATGATGTGTCACTAACAGCATCAAGGAGCATCATCCATACATATATATATATATATATATATATATATATATATATATATATATATATATATATATAATATATATATATAATAAAATCAACGCCAACAGTTTTTATATATTCCACAACAACTGTCCCGATAAAACATCTTCAGATAGTTACAGATTATTCGGTTAGAACACCATCGCCAGATTATTACGAAGATTGATGCTCTCGTGACTTTACCTAAATCATTCTAATGGAAAAATATAAGAGAAGTTTTTAATAACTCCTAGGAATAAACTTTCATTAATCGGAAGACCTGTGAGAGACGAAGAGAATTGGGGGAGGAAGTCGTTGTCCCGAATTTGTTGTTTGGCCCTCCTGGACCGTTGCCAGCAACAAAGGGACAAATATTCTCTCTCTCTCTCTCTCTCTCTCTCTCTCTCTCTCTCTCTCTCTCTCTCTCTCTCTCTCTCTCTCTCGTAAAATCCACAGCCCTCAACATTATGCAAACAATCCTATTGATGGCTGTCCCAACATTAATTTACATTCCAACCAATGGTATACAATGGGGAAAAGAAATACGATGCGTCACCCTCATACCAACAATCTCTTTTTCTAAAACTTAGGCAGATTTTATGATGGCGAGATGAAAAGGAAATTGTGCCTAAGCAGGACCCTTCATAATGCAATAAAAAACGCTGGAAACAAGAATGGTGATCACCTCGATGCATTAAAATCAGGTTATTAGCAAGGAGAAAGTTTTATGTAGCAAGCGTTACCCATCATTAAAATAAAAAAAAACAAAAAAAAACCTAAACACAAACAAAAAACCCAAAAAACAAATATTTGATAAATAAACCGTCAAATCATTGACACGACATTCAACGGCAGAAAACTCGTAGCAAATTAGAAATCCAACTTCTGAAACCGATCAAATCAAGGAAAAGATATTTAACTATAAAATAATATTAAAAAAAAAAGGGTTCCATCTTAACCACACGCGACACAATCCAATTATATCATAAGACAACGCACATTAAAGCAACCAGTTTATAAGTGCACCCATGCTTAACCTACTTCCTCCGTGATGAAGTCGTTGTGCATTTCTTATAATCGGCAAAATCATTATCTCCTACTTAATGACCTCAATATGAGGCTTGGTTCTACAGACTAACAGATCGATTAAAACGTGCGGCGGAGTTTTCATTCATTTATTCAATTTATTAATAAATTGCAACTGAAAACGAGAACAACGTATGATATATCTAACTCCTCATGATATCCTAGAACATACCTTTTCATAATAAGAAGATATCAGTATTAATGTTACTGACGTGGTTACTCATAACCACAAGAGGTCAATGGCAATGTTGTGGATAATGAATGCATATAATCTAAAGAACCTACCCTCTTATAAAACAGTGGCCGAGCAGTTTTTACTTTTTTAATCAGTTCTCCAGAATATTGTGCTCTGAGTTCTATTGACTCATTATTCCTTATTTCATCATTTTTATCATCATCTGATCTGAGAGAGCGAGACTTTTATGGAAATGCTTCAATTCGTAGAACCTTAACTTGCCTTAACACCATTGACACATACGAAGGATCCATGAGTTACTGTGTTAATTTCAAGATATCCTTATCATGGTAATGATGTTTTAAAATAGATGAGACGCTATGGGTAAGTGTCGAGTAAAAAAAAAATAAATTACCGTAACCCTCTAATTCAATATCTAAGTAAATTATCTGTAATATTTTAAAAATAGAATCAACTGTATACCGATCTGTCGCTTGTATCTTGTTCCTACCAAATCTAGTATATGCCTTTGTTGACTTAACCCGTTAATTACTTGACTATACTGTTTTTTTTCCATCTGTCCATCCGCCTGTGGTGTTTTTGTATGGTAACACTGCGTCCCGGGCTTTAGATAGTTACGCTATGTGTAAGTTTTATTTAAATAAAAGGATATCTGGGTGTACATTTGCAACTGAAAAGTGTTTTAATAATTTACTGTATGCGAATTACACCGTTAATATTCGAAATAGGATATTATTATAATCGTTGAATGTAAGCTGAATGTAACTATCTAAAGCCCGGGACGCAGTATTACCATACGGAAACACCACAGGCGGATGGACAGATGGAAAAAAAACAGAGTATAGTCGACGGTGCTGGGTATCTGTCTGATTGGAAATGGGCAAACAAAACTGATTCTAACTAAAGAAATAGAAATTCCGTATGTACAGAAGTGTGCAATTCCTTTACCTCCCATTCATTGCAAGGTAGCCTCTCATGTGCCTGTCTGCATGCTGCATAGTGCAGCAACACCAGAATGAATCTGGTTAATTTCTTTACCCACAATTTGCTCAGAAAGCTTCAAAAACAATATGGAAATAGATAATATTCATCTACATCAAAATTACAACAATAATTCGGCTACAGAAAAAAATATTTATCAACAATAGTTTGGCTGAGAAAAAAAAAGTTCTCTAATAAAATTAACAACCGTAAATATTTTATCCCTATTTTTTGGGTTACCTTTGTAATTCTTACGTTATTTACGCCTTGTATTTCACTTGAAATTTCATGCATTCATATGCAAAGGAGTATAGAAGAAAAACAAAGTTGTCGACCCACTTTGTTCACTTTGTTTTCTAAGCTAACTTTAGACACAAAGAGGCTTGAGACTAGTTTAAATATTTACCAAGAATAAACTCTCCTGGCCACAAACACACACGCACACACACACCCTGAAAGGACAAGACTGCTTTCCTTCCTGGTGGGACGTCTGGAGATTAAGAATTCCTTAATCTGTTCTTATGACCGGTCCGCTATATTCTCCTATCTTTTCATTCTGGAATTCTTGCTTGTTTATGTTACCAGCGTCTGAAATTTTCTTCTACTGTAAGCTGCAATCTTGTTACTACATGAGAGACAAAAACCCTCTGTCTTTTCCACTTTGAAACTAGAGGCCAGAACTCCATCACATTTTTTAATAAAACACACTCACAGATATATATCTATATCTACATATATACATATATATATATATATATATATATATATATATATATATATATATACAGATATATATACAAATATAAATATATATATTATATATATATATATATATATATATATATATATAATATATATATATATATATATATATATGTATATTGTCACCCATCTGCCAGATTGGCATCTTAATTTTGTATATAGCTCTAATTTTCATTTTTGTGAAATGTTACAGTTCATTCCTGTACCTGTTTTTAAGATCCCTGGTTGTATCTTTAGTTATCCCGTTTCAGAGTGCTTTTGTTTTCCACCCCGCCTTCTTTAAGTTTCCTTCGGACCACCTATTTCATGCATAGTTAGTCTCCCACCTGGTCCTCTACTGTGATAAGTGTCCTATTGGAGTAGCTGTCTTCTTATTCTTCAGTTTTTGTAATGTTTAATGTTCTTTTATATAAATCTTGAGTGAACCTTAGTGAAACTGATAACGTAACTTATATTTAAAATTTAGTATATTAAGGTTTATTGATTTTGGTATTTGTGCGGTGCAGGATTGTTTGAGTGTTTCCTGGTTTATGCGGTAAGAAAGGGATTAACGTAATTAGTAAACGGTTTTCAATATCAAATAATAAAGTGTTAATTTTTTTTCTGTTTTGAAATTAAACCTTTCCTTACTTATTTTATGTGACCTATGGAAGAACTTTATATTCCCTGAACCTTGTCCATAAAGCCGTCACAATATATATACATATATATATATATATATATTATATATATATATATATATATATAAGATAACAAAACGACCATTAAAACACACCCTTGTTTAAAACTAAGGACTATATTCGGCAGACTAACTTCCACCCTTATCAAGTAGTGAATAACAGAAGTCCACCGAAATATATTTAGTCTTTAGCTTTAAACCAGTGTCTAAATGGTCTTTTTATACTTGAGACGTACCATGTTTTAATAAAAGAATTTATTTACACATACATACATGTACGATATATATATATATATATATATATATATATATATATATATATATATATATATATATATATATATATAACCCACTTAACAACAACACATATTACAACTCTTACCTGTTGGTAGCAGGCACCCTCTCTCTGCAAAACATTGTCACTAAGCTAATAGCTCACATAAATTACAAAAATATGCTATTTATTCCCACCCAAAGCAAATGAACATAAAGTAGAATAAAATTATTAAAAAGTCATGGTTTTTAAGAAAACCCAAGTCTGCCCCATAAAGAACTATAAATTATCATTCCATTCTCCTGAATTAGTCTAAGTAATCACTCCAAGTCTCAAAATGTCAACTGCTACATTTTAATAGTCAGTTTAGAGAATCCCGTTTCTAGAACCATGATATGGGACCCATCTGTAAAAAAGAGATATATTCATTATATTCCCTACTGCACAATGTTAAATAAATGTATACACTTTTCACACTTTTCCTCCTTTTTCAAATGGTAAACTGTTTCTAAGTCATTTAAATATGTGCCATACCTGAGATGGGCTTTCCCTTAAAACACCATCTCAAAGGAATTTGTCTTTCCCTCAAGTGCCTCGAACGGCCGGACCTGTTACGCAGGTACAAACGAATGTACATATTCTACCCTGCCTCAAACCGCCCGTGACAACAGCCCGAGGAGTCACCAATTATGCACACACATGAAATTCCTTTGTCCAAGGAAGGCGCTTTCTTGGTGCGCCTTGTCTCCAAGCGAGGGAAGCTGACATAACATGTAATTCATCAACACATCAATTCATACCTATAATATATATATATATATATATATATATATATATATATATATATATATATATATATATATATATTTATGCTGTGTGAGAAAAAATTTAAGTTTGTGGAAAAAATACAAGAGGCAAAAAGGTTAAGATGAAAGGTTGTATCAAGGGTATTTTGAGATGGTTCGGTCAAGGGGCGGAAAGATTGGACAGTGATAGGTCAGAGAAAATATTTCCATAATTTGGAAGTGTTTCGAGGATGGTGGAAAACAAAAGCTCTAAAATCCAGGAAGCGAAAGAAAGTGTGCAATGCAACGTAGGAGTGAATTATTCAATATGTGTAAGGGGTTCCAAAGCTTTGCTGTAAATGAAATTCATGTACGATTCAGGAGTTTAAAGTAATTACACATATGTTATTTTCCAGGAGCTACTTAAAAGAAGAGGCTCATCGTCATTATACATATATATATATACATACAAACATACATAAATACCTATATATATATATATATATATATATATATATATATATATATATATATATATAATTACACAGAACAATCCTAAAAACAAATAACTACTCACTCACTTAACATTAAAAGAAAACCCCCCCTATTCCTTGCAAGGACTTAGACATAGACGAATGGAGATAGGCAAACGAAAACAGTAACGGATGAAAACTTCTGAGACGTATCTAAGCTATAACAGAAAACGTATTTATAAAAACTATCATTTACTACAAGATAAAGTACAACAAAAATTATTTATATTAAATAAAAGAAAAGATTTTCCATAAAAAAATAAAATTAACAATAACAAGAGGCTGGAAATTATCATTTTGAGGTAGATTGTACGAAAAAAAATTGAATAAATAAATCGTCAGAGACACGTTATCATCAAAACAAAATTCTGACAGGATTCTGAGTTTTGCGATTTTTACAAAGTACATTCTAACTTCATATTTCACAAACCATTCAAAACTTTCGAATCCTGAATTATTGTATGAAAAATATGGGCCGTGAAATATCTAAATCCTTTGAGGAAACTTTGACAACCAGAAGACCATAAAATTTATTCAAATACCACTCGGCACTTAGATTCAACTTACTCGAAACAGAATACAGAACAGATATGAGAACTGAGACTCGAGCCGTTTCAAAAACATTTGAAAATTATATAATCTGTAACATCTATAAACTTTACTTCAAATACAGAAGTTCTAGCAGACGATGGAACTCCCGAAAATAAACTGGAACAAATCTGCAAACTTCGGCCAAAGAGGATAAGTTATGAATCAGTAAAACGCTAAACTCGGAATATCCTTATCAGTAATAAACGCATCCACGATTTGCTTCATAAATTGAGGCAACTGATACCCCGAACAGTCCGCTAGATCTTCAACAGATATTTACTGTTATTGTGCCAAGCAAGTCTCGTCATTAATGTAATTTGTTCGCTTGTACACAAGACATGCGCGCTAAAGTATTCTCAATCAGTGTGAGGTAATATTGCATAGATCAAGAGATACTATCAGAATGACACAAACTTCTCTATTAATACTCTGTCCTCCAGTCATTCCTTCAAACTGCTGTCACACATTGTTAATCTTAATTTGTGGTTGCGATTATTTTCCTCCAAAATCCATGTCATCCATTTCCTTCTTTCCCTCTTTCTCTCTTGTTGGCATTGTCTTTTCCTTTTCCCTTAATCTCAGTCTACTATATCTTTTAATTGAAAAGGTATATATATGATGAATCCCAAAATCTGTCCAAAATACAACTTTTGCATACATTCCGCTTCAAGTCAAGTGACGGCGATCAGGAAGTCTTTTACGAAGGAATAATGATGACCTGAAGCATACCCGACTCCTCATCTGCTCTATATCCATTAATTAAACTGCAAGGCTACAGACAAACTAGGCTATCTATTCGTCTAAAAACGTTCTCTCTCAACATTCATTTTCTCGCCGATTCTGAACGGCAATAATGGTTGATTGGTTGACTTTATATTAAGCTTCCTTTATGCCATCACGGGGACTTACATTACAGCGGCCAGTCATTGTGGTAAGGTGTTCAAGGGCATTGAGAGGCCTGATGTAGACCTTTACAATCAAACAACCAACCAAGTCCACTGTCCCTGACTTATCCTTTCACATTCTTATTCTCTACACACACATACAAAGTATATTTTTGTTAAGCTTATTAATTAATAATTTTTCAAATTACAATGTTTTTTTTCCAAACCTCACTCTGGTTTAAATCTAATCTTTTATCTGACCTAAAATCCCATCATATCTGCTCCTTTCGCATTTGATACCTTCAATGCATTTCCATTCCCTGTCCCTCCCTCCTTACTTCCTACCGATTCCTCCTTCATAATTCACCCCAGTCTTCGCCACGGCTTCTTCTGCACCATTTTAAATTTGTCTTCTGCAGAAGTTTCTTTTTTCTTTTTCTTCTTCTTTTCTTTTTTACTTTGCGTGTAACGACCGAGCTTCTTCGTTTCATCTGTCATTTCTCTTTCTTTTGGATTCCTCCCCCATTCTTCTTCTTATCATAGTACTCAGGAAAAGCGATGACTTCCTTCCGGCCCCTTTATTTTTTGTCTGATTTTTCCTCTAACTTCTTTCGTCTCATTTCCGTTCCCAATTTTTATCCTTTTCTAGTATATCATTCATTCTCATTTTTTCTGCCATCAAACCACTTCGTTTCTAACTGTTTCTCTACTGCTTTCCATCGTACGTGAACTTTTTCTTTATCTCTTTATATTCCTCTTCCAGTAATGTCTTCTTTCCTGAATCATACTTGATCTCTACCATTTCCTTACAAATTTTCCCATTTCCTTCAGGGTGTTTTTTCTTCTTCTTTCTTATTCCCAGTTTTTCTTTTCCTCTATCATTCCCGTGCGGTTGTGCCTCGTATCGTCCTTCTTCTCCCCCAAAACTTTCCGGATGCCAAGTCCCAAACTGCCACAATTTCCCGCCCTCCAGTGACCCACTATTTCTCCTTTCTAGCTCCCTCTTCGCTGGCGCTTTCCTACCAAAGACCGCATGTCCTTTTTCTCTTCAACTTTTCTTTTCCCTCTTCAATTAAGAATATTCTCTCTCTCTCTCTCTCTCTCTCTCTCTCTCTCTCTCTCTCTCTCTCTCTCTCTCTCTCTCACGGGGCAAGGCGAAGGCATGGACCATTCAGGTTGTACTGTGATTCACAATTATTTGGTCGATTTTCCTTCCACAACAAGGGGAGTCTGGTGTTAACGGTAATAGGGTGGACAATGGGGCGGGAGGGCTGGTGAATCGAGTATTTGGCCCAGTTGACATATACGCACATTTGGACTACAGGATAAGTTGCTTCATGTATTCGTGAAACTCGAAAAGAGCCAGAGACGAAATCTAAAATTCCACACGTGCTTTGCAACTGGATTTTTTTTTGCAACTGGATTTGTGTGTGTGTGTGTGTGTGTGAAGCCGTTACCTATGCGGGAAAATATGATGCAATCCGTAAGGAAGCACGTCAGGTACCTTATACGTTTCTCCTTTATGAGTAAAACATGAGAAGACGTCCGTTCCACGTTCGTATTTTCTGATATCATTGAATCTTAAAAAAAAATTAAGGAAAACTCTTTCATACCACGGCACTACTGAGCAGCAAAAGTTAAAAGGCATTAGCAATAAAAAATATTCCGTGAGAGCAGAAAAATTTAAGAAGTAGTTAACCACACCACGGAGCTGATTAACAGCTCTCCTAGGGCTAGCCCGAAGGATTAGATATTTTTACGTGGCTAAGAACCAATTGGTCACTTAGCAACGGGACCTACAGCTTATTGTGAGATCCGAACCACATTATATCGGGAAATGTATTTCTATCACCAGAAATAAATACCTCTGATTCCACGTTGGACGAGCCGAGAATCGACCGACCTTCGGACCACCGGATTGGCAGCCAAGCGCGAAAACCACTCGTCCAACGAGGGACTGTGAGAGCAGAATAAATTACAAGGACCTCAGCTCCATAAAACAAATAACCTATTACTAAAAATACAAAAATTCATGTCACATAACTTAGGTGCTAAAATTATATATAAATCTTGGAATAACAAGTACACACGTCAGTAAGTAAAACAGAATACGTATATACCGTTATAACAACAAATGTTTTGTCGCGTCATCACTTTTCTGAGAAGTTACTAACGCACGCTCTTCCCTAAACTGGCAGTGACCCACCACAGTCGACTTGATTTACGTCAACAGAAGTACCAAAGTATTTTCAGAAAGGGGGCCCAAGTCACTGACTGCCAATAGGATCGATCTCGGGTGTCTTAAACCTAGTCTAGAGCTATATATTTTAAGTGTTTTATACACACAATTTCACACTAAGTACGCACACATACAGAAGGCTTCAATATTGTCGTCTATAGCGTGAACAGTCCTAAAAGACCCAAATCATCCAAGAATCCAAATCATCTCCAAGGCAGTGGATCAGAAACCCAAAACAACAACCCACCTACCTAAGAGATAAATTGATTTCGGACTCGAGAAAAAAAAACGATCGCTGTTTATCCAACAAAACTTTAACCCCGTCAAGAAAACCAGGTTGATGAAGCGTGCACGCCTAAAAGGTCCAGTACGTGAATCCATGACCCTGACTCTTAAGAACGCTACATTTAACCAACTTGAATAAATAAAAAATTGGTTTAATCTAGATAGTTAAGAAGTAATGAACCTGGTCATAATACGGAATCTAACACCAATGCTCAATTAAAAAAAAAAAAAAACTGACACGAAGCTCAATTTGCCTCTGTTCATGTAATGTAATGAATATAACTGGCAGTATAATTCCTCACCATCGTTATCACGTCCTACAACGTGCGCCACGCGAAAGACCTCTGGATTTTTCAATACATTTCTTTCCAGTTCTTTATCTTTTACAAATCTCCGCTCATCGCCAGCCTGCCACCTCACATTTATGATCCAAGATCGCCCAGTTCTTGCAAAAGGAGTACAGCAGACATTACTACTAAACTTCTCTGTCTAGGGTAGTGCGGAGGACATAGTTTAGTCATCTCCAATTCCCTTATATTAAATATTCTTTGTCATCTCAAATTGACAAAATCTTTATGACACAGCTTCACCGAAAGCCACGATTCGTGTCTGCAACGCAATACATATCGTACCTGGCTATTGTAAAATCTTACGTTTGTATGCAATATCAATCTGTTCAGTCTGTTTCCTTTCCAAATCTTATTAAGGCTGCTCATAGCTTGAGTTGCCTTTTAGTCTTTCAATAAATTCCCCTTCCAGGGAAAAACAGTATTGGATTTCACTGCTCCTAGGTAGCTAAAAGCCTCTACATCATTAAATCTTTCTCCGAATAATGTTACTTTTATCCCTTTGTGCATGCTCTATTCTCATTACTCCTGGTTTTCATACAATTATCTTTAGTTCCCACTTCTCTACATTATGATGCATTCTATTCAAAATGCTGTGTATACCTCACTTCAATCAAGAAGAATATATTTAAAATGATATATAAAAGAGAAAAAAGTGATCTAAAGAAATTTATAAAAACAAATAAAACTACCCTATATAAAATATAGTGCAAATTATTTACATTCCTCACTTTAACACAGGCAATGAATACCAGTATCAGCTATCAAAAAATTTACTTGATATATCATTAGTATGATGCAATTTGCAAAATTATTTATATAATTTATGTAATTTTTGACGAGACAAGTCAACTAATATAAACATACATATGAAAATTCAAATAAAGCTAATAAATGGTTTCAAAGAGCGTCAGATCCAAAATGTTTGTAATCTACAACCTAGATAGCATATACGTAAGAGAGACATATATCCAGACAGCCACGTGGAAATCATACGAAGCCCACAAATTTTGGGCTGACCTACAAATTAATATGCAGATGCATAATGCATCTGATCTATGTTCATAATTCTTCATAACCAAGACCAGTCTTAAACGGTGCGGAAAGCGCAAAAGCCATATCGGCGTTTTTCACCCAATTTTTTTTTCTTTTTCCGAGTAAACTCCGATTAATCTTTTTGGAAGAAAACCATTTTTCGGGGCACATATATACATACATACGTACATACACACATATATCCTATATATAATATATATATATATATATATATATTATTATATATATATGTATATATATATATATATATATATATATATGTATATATATATATATATAATATATTATATATATGTATATATATATATATATATTATATATATATATATATATATATATATATATATATATATATATATATATATATATATATATATAGATATAGATATAGATATAGATATATGTGTATGTTTGTATGTATGTATATATGGTGCCTCGAAAAATGGTTTTCTTCAAAAAGATTAATCGGAGTTTACTCGGAAAAAGAAAAAAAATTGGGTGAAAAACGCCGATATGGCTTTTGCGCTTTCCGCACCGTTTAAGACTGGTCTTGGTTATGAAGAATTATGAACATAGATCAGATGCAGTATGCATCTGCATATTAATTTGTAGGTCAGCCCAAAATTTGTGGGCTTCGTATGATTTCCACGTGGCTGTCTGGATATATGTCTCTCTTACGTATATACTATCTAGGTTGTAGATTACTAACATTTTGTATCTGGCGCTCTTGGAAACCATTTATTAGCTTTATTTGAATTTTCATATGTATGTTTATATTAGTTGACTTGTCTCGTCAAAAATTACATAAATTATATAAACAATTTTGCAAATTGCATTATACTAATGATATATCAAGTAAATTTTTTGATAGCTGATACTGTTTTATTCATTGCCTGTGTTAAAGTCAGGAATGTAAATAATTTGCACTTTATATTTTATAGGGTAGTTTTATTTGGGTTTATAAATTCTTTAGATCACTTTTTTTTTCTCCTATATATATATATATGTGTGTGTATATATATATATATATATATATATATATATATATATATATATATATATATATATATAACGGTGTAACACGAGTTTATGCAAATATTTCGAGAAATGAAAGAAAAAGTCATTCAGAGTAGAAAATGTTTTATAAACATATGCATTTTAAGGCTTCGTTTGTCGGTGAGGTGAATTGTTAAAATAACGATTATCATTAAATGGTCAACTAAGGCCGGCGTCACACTATGTGGCATCGCTCTGCGACGAAACCATATGCGGCGCCGCACATGGGGATATCACACACAAACCAATAAGAATCGTCACACTAGTGCGGCTCTGCTGTTTCCGCTGCACTGTGCCGCAGTATACTGCGGCAGCGCCGGACCGGCGTCGCAACGCTGCATCCAGCCGATTGTCGTGGGCAAGATGGAATAATATAAGATGTGTTCACCGAGGGATCCGATCGCTAATTTCCCTCTCTCAGTGACGTCACTGGAGCACATCGACTGGGCGATGCACTTGTCACTCCGTCAGCTGCATTGTTGCAGTTCACGATTATGGGTGTGTGTTCCATATTTGGGTGCACTAAATAGTTCCAGACAGTGTGGGATTTGTTTTCACAGGTTCCCTAAAGGACCCCGAGGAGGTCCAAAAGTATGGATTAATGCATGTAAAAGAAGTGATAATATCAATTTTAAGGATGCCAGGATTTGTTCTGTCCATTTCCGGACAGAAGATTACGAAAGAAATCTTCAATATGAACTGCTACCACAACTTTACCAGAGAAGTTATCAAAGATTAAAGAAAACCGCAGTTCTATCTTTAAATTTACCTGTTAAGGACGTAAAGTCAGGTATGGTTTAACAATTTGTTTACAATCTCATTAGTGCAATTTTTAGTGACATATCTTCGGTTGATAAGTAGCCTGGACTAAATTCTTGAAATGAAGTACTAAATTACATTAGGCCTAGCCTATGCAATGAATGAAGAAATTATCTGATTAAGGCTATCCAATTTTTTTTTTTTTTTTTTTTTTTTATACTTTCATTTTATGAATGTAAAGTTGATCGAACAGGTGATTAGACCTATGCGTAATGGTGTACTTCTGAGTAAGTCTTCCTGTGCAGACAATAATTAGGCCTAGACCTTTTATTTCTTAAGAACCCCACTAAAGGATATCGTGGGGTCAGAGTATAGACTTGAGTTCAAACATGTAGACTGAGGAATTTCTTGTTAGGTAAGAACAACATTTTAAGCAATCACGGTCATAATGTCGCTCCCAATGATGATAACATGCCATGTATGAGCAATACTAGTGTTACGGAACCAGGCAAGTTTTGGGTTCCTTAAAACACCTGAAGAAAGTGACTCCAGTCATGTTGACTTAGACTCTGAATTATGTATCTCTGCTCATCTCTTGATGAGAATTCCTCAGGAAGGTCTACCTAATGAGCTGGAGGAAGAGGATTTTGTAGATCTTGGAGTAGAGTCTGAAAATGGTATAGAAATTGAAGCCTTAAATTATCTGGGAGGTTATATAGCTCATAAGTACAGAAATAAATATCCTTCCGTAGGATTCCCAGAAATTGAAGGCCTAAACACGACTGGATCTCCAAAGTGAGGAGGAAAGTGCTGTTAAAGCCCAGTCCTCAATTTGTCAATAATTGAAAGGAAATGGAATAACTCTTTAAATCTTTTCATGGGGAACAGTTGAAACCAGGCGTTGATGGGATTACGAAATTAGTTAATATTTTCAGGGAATTAAACATTGATGCTCCAGAGGAAGTAATGAAGTTCTTTATTAGGTGCAAAATACATTTTAGGATGAAGATATTAAATGCTGAAAGGAAGTCAGAATTTCTTTAAAAAGGCGTAAACAAAATGAAATTTTTTTTCAGTATTTTGGTAAATAAAAGAACAATACGCTAGTTCAATAAGTCTGGAAATTTTTTTTTCATATTCATTCACCCTCGTTACTTTCGTTATTTGTATTCCAACAAGATTATATTCTGCATGGTAGGGTCTTAGATATCTTGATATAACTGTGTTTTAAGTGATATATATATATATATATATATATATATATATATATATATATATATATATATATATTTATATATATATATATATATATAGAGAGAGAGAGAGAGAGAGAGAGATGAGCGAGACGAGAGAGAGAATTTTCCTGTATGGAAATTGTGAACACCAGCATAGCAACAAATTACTGTCAAAACATACGTAATCATTAAGTGCACTGCCCAGTCGACGCGCACCTGTGACGTCACAGTGCGGGAACCGAGCGACCGACGATCTCACCTTATGTTATTCTATCTTGGTCATGGGAAAACACTCACAGTTCTATGCACGTGGTCACACCAGACGGCTAAGCCGCATCCGGCGCTCCCCTGAACCCCTTGTATTTATAACTATAAAGATGTTTGACGTTGATTTCTTCATTGAATGCATTCATGCAAGGTCAGCACTTTGGAAAAAGTGATAAACGATATTGTGATAACTCTAGAGAGCAAGCATGGATTGAAATAGGCGAGATACTAAGGCACGAGAAGTGGCCACATATGGAATCAGCATTAAATGAGTGAACACAGAGTTAAAGACGAGTTGGCTCTTTCAGTAAGCCCTCTGCTTCTAACGCACAAATAAATTCTAGTTTGGACAACATGATAGTCAACCAAACTGAGCGACTTCACCGCTTATGTGTGACAGGATGCAGGGGCAATGCGGCGGTGGTGCATACGGTTCCACCGCAGCGGCGATGCCGCATAGTGTGACACCAGCCTAGAACCAGAGCCACACTATGCAGCATCGCCGCTGCGGTGAAGCCGTATGCGGCGCCGCACATGGCCATATCACACACAAACCAATGAGAGGTGTCACACTAGTGCGCCGCTGTCGTTTCTGCCGGACTGTGCTGCGGCTGCGCCGGATCGCCGCAAAGCCGCATCCGGCCGATTGTGGTGGGAAATTACACACAGCTTTATGCACGTGGTCACACCAAACGGCTACACCGCATCAGGTGCTCCCCTGAACCACTTGCATTTACAACTATTAAGATTTTTTACATTGATTTATTCATTCAATGCATTCATACAAGGCCAGCACTTTGGGAAATGAGTGATAAAGAATATTATGGTAAGAACTATAGAGAGAAAGCATGGATTGAAGTAGGCGAAATAATGTACTACGAGAAGTGGCCACATATGAAATCAGCAGAAAGAAACGAGAAAGGTAAGATAGAATGTGTTTGTTATTGCCTTTAAAAATTAACAAAATTAATTTTGTACGTATGTGCAATACAAATTATAATAATTGGACAACCTGATAGTCAACCTATCTACGCTGGCTGCTGGGGATAGACTGAGCGACTTCGCCGCTTAGTCCAGCGTCACACTATGCAGCTCAACTGTATGCGGCACCGCCGCATTGCCTGCATCCTATCACACATAAGCGGCGAAGTCTATCCCCATGTCCAAACTAAAAGTTATAGGTGCATTAGAAGCAGAGGGCTTACTGACTGAAAGAGCCAATTCGTTGTAAACACTGGGTTCACCCATTTAATGCTGGTTTCGTATGTGGCCACTTCTCAAGTACATTATTTGGCCTATTTCAATCCATGCTTTCTCTCTATAGTTCTTACCATAATATTCTTTATCAATCTTTTCCCAAAGTGCTGGCCTTGCATGAATCCACTGAATGACTAAATCAACGTCAAACATCTTAAGTTCTAAACGCAAGTGGTTCAGGGTAGCGCCAGATGCAGCGTAGCCGTCTGGTGTGACCACGTGCATAGAACTGTGTGTGTTTTCCCACGACAATCAGCCAGATGTGGTGTTGCGGCAGTCCGGCGCTGCCGCAGCATGCTATGGCACAGTGCGGCAGAGACAGCAGCGCCGCACTAGTGTGACATCTCTCATTGGTTGTGTGTGTGATATCACCATGTGCGGCGCCACAAATGGTTTTGCTGCAGCGGCGACACAGCATAGTGTGACCCCGGCCTTGTGTGTAACAGGATGCAGGCAATGCGGCGGTGCCGCATATGGTTCTGCTGCAGTGGCGATGCCGCAAAGTGTGACACTGGCCTAAAAGCCAGTTTACACTAGGCTTCAGCGCACGCTGCACGCCTCAGACTCATCACCAACTCAGACTCACTCCGGCGACAACTACTCACTAGTAACATAGAATGGAAACAAGAGGAAGTTCGTTTTCTCATCAATGCTTATGAGAATTACCTGTTTCTAAGGAATGTAAAATTACAAGAATATGAAAACAGAGATGTTCACGACGTTGCTATGAAAAAACTAATGGAAGATATGCTTGTAATTAACGCTGAAGATACTTCCATAAATTCCTTTGTTCCTTCGCTGCCAAAGCCAGTCGTTTATCCATTTCCTTTTCTTAATACAATTTAGCATTTGCTCATACATTTGTGCTACAACAACGGCAGCACAGGCGAATTCTTCCTCGTCACTGCTCATTGTGGCTCTCGGGAAGATACTGCTGCCGGTCGCAGCAATCACGTAGTGTAGAAGCAAGACGCACTATGCAGCATGAGGCATCGCCAAGGTGGGCGGGAATATGCTGGTAGAGGCGACTCCTGCAGCGCCGCAAACGTCATAAGTGTAAACTGGCCTTAAGACAGTGTGCATGGGATGTCGGAGTATGCCCGGCTATGGGTTGGTTGGTTGGTTGGTTTTATAAATTTTAGGTGTAACACCAAGCACTGGGGCAGCAAAGGCCATTCAGCGCTTACTGTATAACTATGATACTATAAGACGTGTTATATCATATAAAGCAGGTTTATTTCTTTGAGGTAATTTACTATGTTTTGAAGCGGGGCATTTTCTCCCAATAGTTCTTCAAGTGGTATGTTATATATGTTGTTGGATCTTCGTTTTCTTTCGAATTTATTACATTCAATTAGCAGATGACGGACTGTGACCAGAGTACGACAATGGTCACAGTAAGGGGCCTGTCTTTCCTCGCCTTGCAACATCAAGTATTTGTGTGTTAAGTATGTGTGTCCTATTCTTAATCTTGTTAATATGACATCTTCCCTTCTTTGACATTGTTGTCTATTCCAAGGTTTTACAGATGGTTTAATATGCTTTAATTTATGATTCAATTCTAGCCATTCTTTTTCCCATTTTGATTGACAGTATTCATTTATTGTTGTTTTAATGTCATTGTAAGGTATTTGTATTTTTTTGATAGACTCCTTTTTTACTGACTTTTTGGCTTCTTTATCCACCTCTTCATTACCCTTTATGCCCACATGGGAAGGGACCCAACATAGTTTTATATTTATAGATTTCCGTTTTACTATTATATCTATTCACTCCCTTATTTCTTCAATTACAGGATGAGAAACTGTGTATTGTCTTAGCGCTTCTAAAGCACTGTAAGAATCCGTGTATATTACAAAGGTATCGTTTGCCTTCCCCACCATAAAGGTGTGTTTTATAGCCTCTAATATAGCATTTATCTCTGCAGTGAATATCGAGCATATTTTGGGAATGGGCCCTTCCCTTATTTTTATATTTTTTGTTACTACAGCATAGCCTACACCCTCCTTCGATTTGGAACCATCTGTATAAATACTAATGTCCCGTTTATGTTTTTCCTGGTGTGACAGAAATTCACTCTTTAATTGTGCATCGGTTACCTTTTTATTAAATGTTTTTTCACAGATTTCTATTCTAGCATGTCTCCACGGAGGTATTTTCGGAGTGGTTATTTTTGATATGCTACTTGTTCCTAATTTTAGATGTTCTATATCAGGTTTTAATCTATTTTCCAATGGTTTAGAGGCTCTTGGTTTATTGTCATAATTATTTGTTATGTTCTTCATATATTTGGTGTTTGGATTATCATTAAGGTTATTTATTTTAGCTATATATTTTAATCCAATTTCTTCTCTTCGTACTTTCAGGGGATCTATTCCTGCTTCTACATACAGACTTTCCACGGGGGAAGTTCTGTAGGCTCCAGTGCATAGTCTAATACCCATGTTATGTATGACATCCTTTTTGTTTTGTAATAGGGTTTTAGAAGCACTACCATATACTTGACACGCATAATCAAGTTTACTTAGACAAATAGCCTTATATACTTTTATCAGAGAGGTTCTATCAGCACCCCAGTCATTATGCGCAATTACTTTTATTATATTTAAGGATTTTCTTACTTTTATCGCCAGTTGTTCTATATGTTTCTTTATATGTAAGTTTTTTATCAAGTATTACACAAGGAATTTTATCTCATCATCATATTCAATTATATCATCTTTTTTATGAATAAAGTAGGAATTAATTCCTGTTTTTCTTGATCTTGTAAATCTGATCGCTTTAGTTTTTTGCGGTGAAAATTTAAAACCCTTGTTATCGGCCCATTTTTTTATCCTATTTATGGCTGCTTGCAATCTGTTGGTTATGTCCAGCGCTTTTTCACCACTACTATATATGACGAAGTCATCTACAAAAAGGGATCCTTGGACTCCTGGTGGGATCATTTCAATTATCTCATTTATGCTATAGCAAAACAATGCCACGCTTAGTACACTGCCTTGGGGAATTTCTTCCTCCTGGATAAATGATTCAGAGATTTCTGCCCCCACTTTGACTTTTATATATCTTTCAGATAGGAATTCCCTAATATATTCATATAAATTGCCTCCTATTCCCCATTCTATCAATTTTTTTTAAATCCCTCCACTCCAGGTGGTATCATATGCCTTCTCTAAATAAAAAAATACTCCTATTGTTTGTTTTTTACCAACCATTGCATTTTGTATCTCCCTTGTAATCATTAAGAGGGGATCTATGGTACTTTTATTTTTCCTGAATCCAAACTGTCTGTTTGATAATAGCTGTTTATTTTCTAATACCCATATTAATCTGTTATTCACCATTTTTTCAAATATCTTACTTAGACAACTAGTAAGGGCTATTGGCCTATAGCTGCTTGGTGACTCTGGGTCTTTTCCTGGTTTTAATCCTGGTATGATTAAAGATTCTTTCCAGGTTTTAGGTATGCTGTGAGAGTGCCATAATTCATTTAAAATTTCTAATAAGAAGGTTTTGCTTTCATCTGGTAGATTTTTTATCATTTCATATCTAAATGTTGTCTTCCCCTGGAGCTGTTGACTTGCAAGTTTCAGGACATTTTCCAGTTCTTCCATGGTGAAAGGAAGATTATAGATTTCCTGATTATTAGATTTTATTGGTATTGGGACATAATTTTTGATTTTTAATTGGAATTTTTTTTTTTGTATAGTTCGAGATACTAGATGTTTTGGCGAAGCATTTACCCAATTCATTTGCTACTAGTTTGGGGTTTGAAATATAGTTGTTTTCTACTTTTAATGTAGGTAATGGTTCTGGCCGATATCTACCTGCAGTTTATTTATTTTCTTCCAGATTTCTTTGTCTTGAGTTTTAGAATTTATATTATTAATATATTTTTTCCATGAATTTCTTTTGGCTATCTTGAATATTCTTTTCTGCTTTGCTTTAGCTCTCAAATATGCAATTTTATTGGCATCACATTTATGTCTCAGATATCTTCTAAAGCATGTCCTCGTTATCTTCCTTGCTGCTTTACATTCCTCATTCCACCAGGGTACCAGTGGTCTAGTCGGATTGCCTGAGGTAACTGGAATAGTTTCATTTGCTTTATCATCTATTGTTTTTATTAGATGTTCATAAGCATCTATGTGGTTTGTAAGTCAGATATTTTTTTGTTAATCACCGTTTTCTCTTTATATAAATTCCAATTTGCTTCCTCCATTTTCCTCTTCGGTATATATGTTATATTATTATTATTTTTTAGCTCAATTTGTATTGGCCAGTGGTCACTCCCAAATAGATTATTATTTACTTTCCAACTGAAATCTGTGGCAATTTCTGGGGAACATAAAGTGATGTCTATTGCAGATGAGGTATTATGATAAACATCAAATCTTGTTGGAGAACCATCATTTAAAATAATCAAATTTTTGTTATCTATAAAATCTAGGACAGTGTTTCCTCTCCGTCAGATGATGTACTTCCCCACATGGGATGTTTGGCGTTGAAGTCACCTACTAATAGGTAAGGTCTTGTAATTGTTCTATTAGATTTTCTAAATCTTCCACTTGTAATGGTCTATTATTTCCAAGATGATCTATTAAGCGACTTTCTAAAGATGGTTCCATGTATATTGTGCATATTGTTATTTTTTTTTCCAGGAATACTTGAACTGCACATGCCTGTATTACCGAGTTAATCCTAACAGGTTGGCATTTGATTGAAGAATGCGTTATGATTGCAGTTCCTCCTTGGCTGTTGTCATTTAAAATTGGTGTTGATTTCCACACATTATAATTTATGCCAGCACAATTGATAACATTGTTACCTATTTTAGTTTCCTGTAAGCAAATGATATTTGCATTACATTCTCTAATTAATGATTTTAAGTTTTCATTATTTGATACGTATCCTCTAATATTCCATTGTAAAATAGACATTTTAAAAAGGTTTTGGGTTTTGTTTTAATATCTTTATTTGTTTTCCTGAACTTTGAATTTTATTGAAGTTGTATAATTTTGCTGTACTTTGTTCTTGGTGGGTGATGTATTTCTGCTATTGTTTTCTTTATTGGCTGAAGAGTCTCAGGTGTTCTTTTTATTAGGGGTGCATTTAAATGGCTTTTGATCTTGGGTTCTATTTCAATACTTTCTTCAATTTTATCTGATGTTTAACTTTCTTTTATTTGGGTTTGGGTTTCTCTTTTTTCATTTTTAGTTTGCAAGCAATTTTCGTTGACTTTGTCTACTCGGTATTCATTTTTTTCCATATAGATTTTGGGTCTTACTGATTGTTTAATTTGTTTCTTGGATTTGGGTGGGGTTGTTCAAGTAGTCTTTTTTGTCTTTTGACTTAGCTCTTGTATTTTGCTTGTCCTCCACATTCATCATGTCTTCTTGCATTTCTGGTGTTGGTAATATATTATATAAATTTGTGTTGCTTATATGTTCTGTAGCTTCCGAGCTTGAATTTTGGGCCTTAATATTATGAGTATTTTCAGTCTGATTTATACTGTGCAATATTGTAGGAATTTGGTTTTGCGCTTCTTTATTTACTACCTCTTTATATGTGTTTTTCCTTGCTGGGTCTTGTAAACCTCTTACTTTTAGTTCTATCTTCGCTTCTCTTATTGACATTCCACTCCTTTCTTGTAAGATTTTTAGTTCAGTATTGTATAGGTAATATGCGCATTCCTTCGATCTTGAGTGGTGATTCTGACCACAATTTATGCAAATTGGGTTTTCACAGTCCCATTTTGTTGTGTGGTTGTATGATCCACAACATGCACATCTTGGAGCTTCTCTACAATTTTTATTTGAATGGCCAAATTTATTACATGATTTGCACTGTAGTGGTTTAGGGATATATGGTCTTATCTCTCTCGTCTGCTCTAATACTTTAATAGTTAAAGGGAGTTCATTTCCTTCAAATTTCAATTTAGCTATTTGTATATTAATTTTTGAATTTTTTCCTACTTGGGATATCATAGATGTCACAATCTTCAATGTTTTTTATATCTTTTCTTGGAGCGAGTCCATTAACATATTTTTATCTATTAGTTCGTCATCATTATTTGGCAGGATTATTGTACCACAAATACTATTAAGTTTATTATGCTTGGTGACTTTTATTTTTGTGTTATCTATGTTCGTAATTTGTAATTAGTTTTCTGATTGAGCTTTAGTAGTGGTTTCCACTATCCATGTATTTGTTTGCGTTTGACGAAATTTCATGTTTTCTGTTGGGTATCTGGTCAGTAAATAATTTTCCAATTTTAAATTTGAAATCTTGTTTTCACTTTCTATTGTCAAAAATCTTGTCCAACTGTCTTTTCCAAAAAGTGATTCAAATAAAGCTAGCGAAGGGCTAGGCTGGAATTTTCTTTTGATAAATCTTTTTGGCCTAGTAAAATGCTCCATGGTGCTATATTTTGGATTGAAGTGTCCAAAAGGGTGTCCTTGTTCGTTTCCAGGGTCAGATGGTTATCTAGTGTCATGGGGTCACATGTTCCGGGGGACTGAGTTCCATAGTCAATTTCCATTTTTCCTTTTTTTTTTTTGAAATTACAGAGAAACCAACTGCAAGCCATGGTAAAAACTGGGTCTCCTCTCAAAGACTTCCCCCTCACCAAAGACACACAGCAGAGACCAACTCCCATATGTCCACTCCCTACCCTACCCCGAAGGGATGGCTCTAACATAACATGATTGGCTCAAGTGTAAGCAAAACCCGCTTGATAGGACCGAGGGCATAGCTAGTATGCAATCATCCCCACGCATGTTATTTTAGAGGGCAGTCCGGATAAATTGCCGAGAGTCCTACCGTGGAGACTATACCTCCCGGATTCCATAGGCAAGTCCCCACATGTAGTCCCGCCCCAATAAATATTGATGTAGAGTCACATCAATATCCTCAGGGTCCAAACATAATCGAGCGGCGGACCAAACCGCTATAGTCCCTGCCATTTGGATCAAGGTAAAGCCTAAGTTCAGAGACCCAGCTCCTACCTAACCTGCACGAGGGTTTTAGTGAAGAGAAGGAGGACAGCTAGGGGGAGCAACTGAGCGAAAGAAAGTAAGAGATTGGAAGATGTTCAAGTAAGAGAAAAATTGAGACATTTAGATTCAAACTAGGAGATAATTCTCCCAGTTCGAAAGCCCTCTTGCCCGCTACGCAGTTTCAACCATAGGTTGGAAATGCGTAACTCCGTCAAGGCAGTCTCAAATCAAGAGGGGCCCGGCTATGGGGAGGGTGACTGTGGGAAGGAGCTGATCACTTCACATGTTACTCACAGCCCACTTTTCCGGCAAGAGCGTGTTCGGGTTAATACAAGCGTCAGATTCCTTATTCATTTTGTGAGCAAGAAACTGGAGACAACGCCTTACTGATCCAGTAATGTGGAATATGCAGATATGAGGTTTATTTATGGGTTTTGCAACAATAAACTCCACTGTTATAAAAAAAAAAAATATCGGTGATTAGGCCGATGCGAATAAAATACCTCTAAAACAAATGTATTCCCTTACACAATAAACAAAGATATCTCTTGTTCTCCATCAAAAGTATTCATCATACACCACTCAAAGGGAAACTTTATGGAAAATTCACTTTCTTCCTGAAAAAGGTAGTACAGTGGTGCTCAAATCTCATGCGACAAGATTCTTTTTGTATCGTCCAGATTTTTAGACTCAACGTGACGTTTGCTAAGTAGTGTTAAACTTTTTTTTTTTTGTTTTGTTTTATTTCTTATGTCATACATGCGAATTCGCAGCTAGTTGTATTTTCCTTATGGTTATAAAAATATGATCCATTTTATGCATTGGTATAAATTCGTAATCTGTGTGATTTCAACACTTTTTTTTTTTTTTTTTTTTTTTTTTGTTTTTTTTTTTTTACACGTTGCTTAATTCAAAATGCAGTGTGATAAGGTTAGCGGCACATCAATGAAAGCACACTTAACATACTCCTTGGACTGGTCAACATAACTACGCCTGCAGCATTATGACAGTAGACCTAATAAGCTCAACACTCATAACAACATTTCAAATTAGGAATACTGATTAAAACAAGTTTTAATCAGTTTTAGGCTTTTTTTAAGCTGCCTGTATGTTGCAAAATAATCTAAGCCTTCTAAGAGGTAGTCTGTTACTAATGAATTTTTTTGTAGAGATTACCTGTTCTTTGAAGAATACAATATGAATATGAATTACAACCAGTTTTCTTTGAAAATGGGCGTTTTAGGGTGTGTTTAAGCTGCCTGTATGTTGCAAAACGATATATACCTCTAAAAAATAATCTAAGCCTTCTGAGTTGTAATCTGTTACTAATGTTTTTATTTGTTGAGGTTACCTGTTCTTTGAGGAATGAAAGATGATGATGATTTTGACTATACGGAGAAAATGGCTATGAATCGAAATATCATAAGTATTAATATCAAGGTGTATGGGACACTTGCTTTTCAACTGGTTTAAAATATTATTTTCTTAAAAGAATGTGTAGATAACCTCTTTGCTTTCTGGCCAGAAATTGTAAGTGGAGTGATGTGAATGTTAACTGTAAAGAAATATAACACCTAGGCCTAGGAACAATATCTTGGTTTTGACAAAAGAATAATTGCATAAGCGAATATTTGCTAGTGTGCCATCTTTTTTTTTTTATATTTAAGAAATATAACAAATAATTATGTATGAAAATCCAAATATTCCTCTAAGAATTATGAAGTAAATGTTTTCAAGGTCATTTCTTTGTCGTTACACATTGTAGACCTACTTATGTTACACCACATGGTGGTTGTTGCACCAAAACTAATATGCCACACATGCTCCCCTCACATGTTGATATCTGTGGGCGCATTCTAATTTTGTATATACATATTTACATTTTTTTTTCATCGTTGAGGTATTAATGCAATAAAATAGGACGATTTCAAATTTCATGCTTGGTTTGGAAGCAATATTATTGTCATGACAATTTTTTTTTTTATTTAACAGTTGAGCTGAGGTTTGATGACGACTTCGTTTTGGTCAAATGCTTCCGCGATGTGTGAACAAAAGTTTTGAAAACGTTTCGTAAGTGTTTTTTTCTAAAATTTGGCTACATGTGACATTTTCTTAAAGTTTTGAAATATATGGCAGATTCCACTCTTATAAAACATAATATGGCCTTATTGTATGCAGTAATCGCGTTTTCGCATTAAAATAATAAATAAATATAGAGCATTCTAGCTTGCCAGTTAGTGAATTTTGAACAAAATCCTATGGAGTTATGTCGCATGAGATTTGAGCATAACTGTACGTATTATATAATAAAAAAAAAAAAGGTAGAAAAGCTGACTTTGTTCAAAGTACAGTAACCTCGCTACGAGCATTCCCTCGTCATCATGGTAACAGTCATTATCACTCATTCAGCATAGGCGTAGTCCTGACTCCTGATTCAACAATTCCGTGACATCATGATGCTCGCAGTGTTATATGGATGCGTTGAAAAACGACTTTTTCAACACGAAGCTGCATCACCAATGTGTTGATGGGTCCGAGCCATTTCATTACTCAGCTCAGTGATGCATTATCATTCAGAGTGGCAGGACGTTCGCTCAGCTCCAGCGCCGATGGCTCAATCACCACCACCCGCCAAACCCCTAGAGTGGACTAGGACAAACACCTTACATTTCATAGAATTACTAAAGGAACACCCGTCTGTTTGGAACATAAAATGCAAGCAGTACAAAAACAGAAACATCAGAGCGCAAGCTTGGAGACCATAAAGTTGGAGTTGTCTAGTTTCGTAAATTGTTATTTGCAGAATGAAGACATTATCAAAAATTTGCACACCCTGAGGACAAAATTCTACAGGGAAATGTCTGCGATCAAGGCATCACAGAAGTCTGGAGCTGGCATGGAAGAGCTCTACACTCCGAAGTTGTGGTGTTTTGACACGCTGTGTTTCCTGGTTGACGGAGAAGCTCGTGCATCTACTTCAACTTAGATAAAGGAGAAATTACTACTGCACAAGTAAGTTCATAATTTTATTGTGTGCACTTGCACTCCAGCATAACAATAATTTAAATACTTATTAACTATTGACATTCATATATGACAAAGCGTACTCCAGCATAAATATAATTTAAATACTTGTTAACATACATAAATGACAAGGCATTACTTATTAACATACATATATGACAGAATTATTCTCTCTCTCTACCATATGCCGCACGTATGTTGTTGCCATGGTACAGCTCCTTCCTCATTAAAATATACCATGAACTCTTTCCTGACAGCTTTTGCCTCATTTGTGGGATGCCTCTGTAGTCTCTCCAAAGACAGAAGCTCCCCATAATCACGCCATGCCCTAGGTGTTACCTCTCCATCCACAACATTCTCGTTGTCCAAACTACCAACGGGTGTATAGAATGATTCATGTTCCCTGCGCAAGAAATTGTGCAGGACTGTGCAGGCAAGAACAATTTTTTCTACCTTATCAGGGCTCAAACTTATTGCACTCAGGAGAATGTGAAACTTATTTGACATAATGCCAAATGCATTCTCAATATTTTGAAAGCCTGCAGGAGAAAATTCTTTGCTCAATATTTTGATGTTTAAATGGATACGGTTTCATGAAGTATCTCTTGAGTGGGAAGGCATCGTCACCTACAAAGACATATGGCAGGGTTCTGTGGCTGTCACTCAGCTGTTCATCTGCGGGAAGGCCCATTGCTCCGTCCTGCAACCGCGCACGCAGAGTTGAGTTTGCCCACTGCACTGCCATCTGAAATTCTTCCATTTGTCCCCACATCTACATACATAAATTCATAGTTTGCATTCACTACACCCATTGCCTATTCATTTGTCATGAATGAATGCCACTTCATATTATTCATTTCTGGCTTCTTGTTTAATAATTTCCGAGAAGGGCATTTTTTGTATACTTTCTTAATATTAGTACTAGTATTATTGTCATTGTAATAAAAGAATATATGTGTACTTTGTATCTATATTTGAACCTTACCTTCAAAAAATCATCCCTAAGGACATTATAAATGGCTTCACAGGTTTCGGGGATGATTAGACCGAGGCTCTGTTTTGAAATTGAAATCCTGGTTGAATATTGGAGGGTTGCATACGATCCTCCAGTAGCAAGAAAGTGTAGTGTAGCCTCTAGACGAGCTCCTGGTGATATGCTGTCTCGAAAGCTGGTGTCCTGCTTACAAATGTATGGTTCAATTTTTTCCAACAATTTATAAAATGCAGGGATTGGCATTCTTGTGTAATTTTCAAAGTCCGTTGGATTTTCGACTTGTAGCTCCAAAAATATTTCATTGAAGCTTCCCTTGACAGGTCGTCGAGAAAGCCATTGCTTACACCACAAGATTCTACGTTTCTTCCTCAAAAATTTCTTTTGTGCAGCACACAGAGCAACTATACCCCACAGTAGTCTCCTGGCAAAGTACATCATCGGCAGGCATCCTGACTTGATGAAAGCTGAACTATAACTGAGCAGCTCGCGCGCGAGAACAAGTGAGCAGTGTTGCAATATAGTTTGGCCGCTATTAATTTTTTTCAACACCACTACATCATCACATGGCTGATACGTGATGGCATAGTGTGTACCAGGATTTACACTACTTTCTTGATACGTAAAGCTAATCATTAAAAATTAGATTCGATTACAGTGAATCTGTTCATAGGGGATTTACTAATTAAAGGGACTGTAATGTTACATTTTTCAAATACCTGCAAGAAAAAAAAGTCAAATTCAAAGACTAGCAATCCAGTTGTCTAATGCACTTCATAAACCGGCCCCCTCCCCTACTCAATATCCCTCCTGACTACACAGACATAGCCTATGCACGCCATGTTGGCGGAGCGCAGAGTTAAGGAAAACTGGCCATTTTAAAATTTCGCCTCATGCATAAATGAAGCCTTAAAATGCATAAGTATTTAGAAAATTTTCTGCTTAGAATGACCTTTCCTTTCATTTCACGAATATTCCATAAACCCGTGTTACACGCTGTATATATATATATATATATATATATATATATATATATATATATATATATATATATATATAATATATATATATATACACACACCGTAGCTGCTTGACATAAATTATTTCACCTACAAGAGTATTAGAAAACAACTTCTCCGAACCTATGCACAAGAAATGGTTTTCTCGAAACAAGAACGCAAGCTCCTCTAACAATACCATGGCATAGAAAAGATAAAATGGCCTAATTACCTGGCGAGCCTGACTGATGGAACAAAGGGCTTCAGGTAGAAGAGTAAAAAATACAGGCGTGTTTAGGGCACTCATGTCAAAGAGGTGCTCTGGAAAAAATGATTAACTAGTGAGAAACGATGAAAAGCGAAAGTGAACGCAAGTAAACAGTTTCCGAGAAGTTCTATTTAAAATTACCTGAGTAAACCGATTCAATAGAGACATTCACATGGAATCATAACCGCTTTTCTTCAAAGAAGTAAACTCCACCAACAAGGTGCAAATAAAATCTACAAAAAATTAAAATTGTTATATTCGATAAAGATCAAGTTAAAAAAAAAAATGAAAAAAATCTTGGGTCTTCACAGTGAAGATCCAAAGAAAAAAAAGAAAAAGAACGAGAGAAAAAAAGGGCATCCTCACTAGGAAAAGAATTGTACCGGCGGAATGAAAAAATGTGAGTGCGTGCGTGTGTCTGAAAAAGAGAGAGAGAGAGAGAGAGAGAGAGAGAGAGAGAGAGAGAGAGAGAGAGAGAGAGACGTACCATTGCGTGGTCTGAATCCGTCTATCGGGAAGCGGGTTATCTGGAATGCATTTTACGTCTGGCTGTCAAATGCTTCAACAGTTTCACGATGCTTATTTTCTGCCGCTCGACGATAATATGCACACACGTTTCCCCCCAGACGAGGACTACTGATGGCGCATTAGCACACAATCGATACAAATACTCGTTTTCACTCCTCCCGGTATGTTTACAGTCGCGGATTCAACGCACCAGAATCAGAGATGTGAGGTGGAAGTAGAATTTTTGCTTTTCCCATTTTTTTTCTTTCTTTCCTCTTTCTCTATTTTTAAGAGGTGATTTTTCCCGCGAAGGCCGATGGTACTAGCGAGTCGGTGACATTAAACTGGTGAACGTGTGGTTTTTGTTTTAATAATCATTTTTTTTTAACATGTTTTGATTTTGTATTAGATGGAGTGACTCTCTTTTAGATATAGAAATAATTCTTGGTTTAAAAGACGGGTTCGCTTCCTATATAACAAGGTTGCAAAAATGTTTCGTTTTCTCCAAAGAAATGATTCTTCTCTAAAATTTGTTAAGCAGATGCTGAAGTAATAAAAACAGTATACAAAAATATTTTGGGATTGAAACCCGGAGGGAAGTGAACACGAATAATATTCCAAAACTTAGTAGAAAAGTTACTGAATCCAGGCAATTAAGTTAAGAGTTGATTTCCATAAAGTAAATGAGTGATGCAATGCCTGGCGGATGTTCCATGGCTACATCAGGAGAGATAAATCTAATTATGTGCCATTTAAAAAAAAAGTAGGATATGGATAAATGAAGAAATTAGATTAGAGCGTTAAACAGTAAAAAAAAAAAATATATATATATATGCCTGGAATACCGAATAACAGTTTAAAGAGTAACTAAAAAAAATACGCCGTCGGTCTGGATAAGATAAAGATTACATTTAAATTAAAAAACCAACTTCATGCAGATTTGCATCATGATACTAACCACCGACACAAAATAAAAATTTAAAAAATGCAAAAATGAGAATACAAAAATAAGGGGAAGGCGTCCAAAGCCTAGAATCCACGAGAGAAATATTTCACAACAAGGATACCGCAGCTTACCATCCTCAAATTACCCTAGATCCCTCTTCCCTCATCGATTAAGCATATTTTCCCTTATTAACAGCACCCGATTCTAGAAAATTAATCTATCCGGAATGAAATCATGGTAATTAGGCCTAGCAACCCCCAAAGATGCCTGACTTACCACGGTTACCCTGTGTACGAAAGCGCGTGTACACCACACAAAACGACTTCAGTGCAGTACAGTCTGACATCCAAGTTAAACTCAGGACAGCGAAGCCTAAAAGATGCATAAATTTACTTTACGGTATTATTCATCTGTATTTTCCGATAAAATTCCAGGTTTTAAAAATGTCAGAGAAACAGAACAAAATTATTTTTCCAAAACCTTTGAGGAGCGGTACAAATTCTTTTTCCCTCGTCAAGTTACTCTAAATAACAATTTCAAATCTGTTACGTGCTGGCTCATACTCTTACCGACAAGGGAAGGTTTTCATAAGATATAAAGTTATTTTTTCCAATTTTTTAAAAATTGATAAAATACTTTATCACAAAAATCCTATGAAATAATCGCGAGTTACCAACAGCAATAAATACCAAGAAAGGAGTTGCACGCTCCCATCACCTGGAATGGAACGAAGGCCATCTGGAAATGTTCTCTTCAGGGAACAAGTTTGTGCGCTTCAATACTCCTGAAATGCGGGACATAAAAGACGATCACATGCTTCTTCTAAGAAAAAGTATGTATTTCCGGTAACATCCAACAAGTTCCTTCACGCAATAAGTACATTAAACAGCCCGAAAAGTATGAGAAGACAAGCGTGGGAGGGAGGGAAGCACTTCTTCATTCAGTAAGAAACGATCTTCACACCTTGGCAATGGCACGCTCTTCTCTTACGTCATCCTTATTCAATATAACCCTACTATCTTTCTTCACAGTGGCACACAAAAAAGCACAAATGGTTACTAAATTTGTGGCAATACTTCCACTGTATGAAACAAAGAAACAACATATATGACTATAGATCCAATTAATGTGACTATAGAACTAACAAGTGTGAAATACACGAATGAGAGAAGGCATGGAACCTTGGCACCTCAAAATTATAAAGATGCTCACCTATCAACTAATAAAACAAGTAGCAAACGCCAAAACTTAAACACGATTATCACATGCAATGTGTAGTGCCCACCACCATCTCAAGAACCTAGTACCAAATATAAAGTTAAAATCTTACAATAATGAATTTATTTCTATTAAATACAAGAAAACCACTAATTTTAGAGGAAATTTGGTTGGGTCCATTTAAGAGAACAATATTTCAACAATGGTAGATTATTATTATTATTATAAAAGTAGTTTTACCAGACCACTGAGCTGATTTTCAGCTCTCCTAGGGCTGGCCCGAAGGATTAGATAAAATGCCAGGTCTAGCCCTTAGGCCAGAAACTGGGACCAAATTGGTCATTCAGGATAAATAAAAAAAAATGCACAAGGCAAACGCTTTCATACTAAAGAACACACACACAATAAATACATTTACTCATGTTCCCTTACATACATACTAAAACGGTATATTAAAATTCGGAATTAAGTTTTAAATTTTTGAAATTTTGTTTTAAAATTCACTAAAAAAAACTTATATTTTATCAATTAAATTGCAGTTCCTCAGAAAAGTCAAAATTGGAACTACTGAAAATGTAAAGATTCTGTCAAATTTCTTTTTTTTTTATTGTTTTATTTCCAAAAGTTGACAGTCTCTGCTGGTCATACTTTGGACACTCGCACAAGATATGTCTGACTGTTACCACTCCTTGCACTCTGAACACTCTGGAGCAGGGTCGCGTGGGTTGCTCATCAAGTGCCCATGTGTCAGACGAGTGTGGCCTATACGGAGGCGTGTCAGGATTACTTGAGCATATGTCTCTCTTTGATATGCTGAACTCCATTTGTTAACATCCTGTTTTATTTGTTTTAATTTATTATTTTCAGGCTCTTCAGCCCATACGTTTTGCCATTTATTTACAATTATTGTTTTTATATATCTTATATAATCACTGGTGGGGATGTTTTTATCATTTGGACTGCTTCTTTAGCTGCTTTATCAGCCTCTTCATTTCCTCTTATCCCCACATGAGCAGGGATCCAACATATTTCAATATTTTTGCCATTTTTATATAATTTGTGGAGTTCAAATTGAATTTGCTGTACAATATTATTTTTTGGATTGTAATTCTGAAGAGCTTCTATGGCACTTCTCGAGTCACTAAAATCACAAAATTATTAATTGAAGTTTGCTTTATAATTTTGATAGCTACTTTAATTGCACACAACTCTGCTGTGAAGACTGAGGCATGATTGGGTAAAGAAAATTGATATGTTTTGTTCTGCGATATAGCTGCATATCCTACGCCATGTTGCGATTTGGACCCGTCGGTATATATTGCATAATGTGAACTTTTTTGTCTTATATGTTCTATGGTTTTTTGTTTATGGTGTTCTGGGGTATATACGGAACTTTTTGATAAATATTTCAAGTGAGTGCAAGTCTTTACTTTAATCATAGTCCAATGGGGTGGTAACTTTACTATTGGAGGTACTTGTATATTTATATTTAATGACTCGAACAGTCTATTAGCTCTAATTGGGAAAGGTGGTGAATGATTGTTTATAAAGACATCCCTTAACTCAAATAGACTTTTAGTTGGTGAATCACTTGTTTTGATTCTTAATGCACTTTTCATGGTTATGAATTCTCTATGGAGGGATAGTGGCAGTTCGCCACATTCAACTTGTACAGAGGAGACTGGTGAGGATCTAAATGCTCCTGTGCATATTCTTAGGCCTTCGTTGTGAATTGGGTCTAATATTTTCAGTGCTGCTTCTGAAGCTGACCCATATATTTCACTTCCATAATCAATAATTGATAGCACTGTTGCTTTATAAAGTATAGTAAGAGTATGTCTATCAGCTCCCCAATTTGTGTGAGAGAGTTTTTTGTTTTAATTAGGTTTAATGCTCTTTTGCATTTCGATTTTTATGTAAGTTATATGGGCTTTCCAGTTGAGGTGTGCATCAAATATCAAACCTAAAAATTTTGCAGTTTGGCTAATTGGTATATTATGGTTTCTCATTTTTAATTCTGCTTCTTCACCTTTTTCCAAATTTTACTTTTATAAAAAATGACCGCTTGGGTTTTTTTCTATGGAAAATCTAAATCCTACTGATGAGGCCCACCCACTCATCTATTTTTATTATAGTTTTATTAATCATTCTTTCTGCATGTTTTATGCGTGATGCTGTGTAATATATTGCAAAATCATCCATATACAATTACTCTTAATTCCAACCGGTAGCATGTTACTGATGTTGTTAATTGCCAATGTGAACAAAGTACCACTAAGGACGCTACCTTGTGGTACTCCATTTTCAAGTGGAAATATTTTGGAAAAAAACATTATCTATTCTCACCTGAAAAGTGCGGTCAGTCATAAAGTTTTTAATAAATTTAGGAAGATGGACCGCGGATGTTATTATTATGTAAAGATTTTAATATTGCATACCTCCATGTAGTGTCGTATGCCTTTTGAATGTCAAAAAAGACAGCTATTGTAATTTGTTTTCTTTCAAATCCTCTACGTATATGGTCTTCCAAACTACACAGAGAATCTAATGTAGACCTATTACGTTGTGAACCAAATTGTGTAGGACTTAAAATTTTATTTTCACGAATGTGCCATGTAAGTTGTGTATTTACCATTTTCTCCAATAACTTGCATATACAACTTGTTAATGAGATAGGTCTATAATTATTCACATTACTAGCATCTTTTCCTGGTTTGGGTATAGGAATTATTATTGCATTTCGCCATTTGTCTGGAAACAAGTTCTGGAGCCATAAATGATTGTAAAATTTTAATAAGTATGATTTTGCCAAAGGTGCTAGGTGGCAATCATCTCAAAGCAAACATCATCTCCTCCAGGGGCAGATTTATTACTGTTCAAGAGAGCATATTCTAACTCTTCCATATTGAACTTTTTATTATAATATATATCTTCCTTTGTCTCAAATTAAGTATAATAGACTCTGCTTTGTTTTTTACTTTTTTAAAATGTTTGTCTAGATTTTCGTCACTACTTATTTTGGCAAAACTTGCCCAAGTATGTTAATTATTTCGAAGGGATCTAAAATTTTATTTCCATTATCTAATATAGCTTGTCTGGGTGGTCTAATGTTTGTTCCGTTTATTTTTCTGAATTTTTCCCATACTTTTTGAATGGATGTTTCGCTTGTTATTTCCGACACATAGGACCTCCAAGATATTATTTTTACCTTTTATTACTTCTTTTCTAAATTTGGCTGATATTTTATTATATAAAGGTTTTAATACATCTATTTCTAATAGTAAAATTGTCATTTTTAATATATTTTCTTCTGTGAATGGTTTTGATTTATTAACTTTATTGAATCTTCTGTTTAGAGTATCTAACCTTCTTGCTAGAGAGTGTTTTTCTCGTACTAATTCAGTTAGATCATCTGACCACCAGGGGACTAAGTTTTTTATTATGGGGTTTTGAATGAGGAATAGCTTTGTCTGCTGCCTTTTTAATGAAGGACACAATGAAATCGTTCGTCTCATTGTGATTTCTCAAATAAATCATAGGGGCGGTATTTTTATCGGTATGAAAGTAAAAAATGTCCCAATCTGCCTTTTGCATGTTGTAATGTGGAGAATATGGTTTTGGTTCATTATTTAATAAGGATATTATTATGGGAAAATGGTCACTTGAGTAGGAGTCATCACATATATTCCAATCTAGTCTGTCAACTATATTTGTTGAACAAAGGGTGACATCTACTGTGGAAAATGTTCCATGGGTTCTGGAATAATATGTATTTACTTCGCTGTCATTCAGACAACAAAGATTATTAGCGTTCATTAAGTTTTCTATTTTTGCTCCATCTTTATCTGGAGTAATGTTGTATAGTCCCATATTGAGTTATGCGCATTGAAATCTCCTACAATTAATATTGGATTCTTAAACTCTTTTATTATTTTCTGTAATTTGTTTAAATCATACTTTTTATTAGGCTGATTGTATAAGTTAATTATATCAAACACATTATTTTCTATTTTCACTGTTATTGCTGAAATTTGCAATTCAGTGTAATCTATATCTAATTTGTCGTATATAATTTTATTATGGACATATATTGCTGTTCCTAAATTATTTTCATTTTCCTGTGATGTTGTAGCTAATAGATATTTACCTATTTTTGGAACATCGTTTTCCTATGTGTTGTATACATATAATCATTGGTTCATGTTCACTAATAAGTCGTTGGACTTCCCCTAAGTGCAATTCTCGTTAATAATCTCCCATTTATATTCCATTGAATTATATAACGATTGAATGGTGTAATATAAGTGGTCAAATTACCCTAGATTATTAAAGCTGATATTTTCTTAAAATTTTTTATAAGTTAATTTGTATTTTTGTAGGTCTTGATTCATTTTTTGTTGTAGTTTGAATCTTACTTTCGCTAACTGTTACTTTTTTACTATCTTGATTTGATTTTTCCATTTTGATTTTCTTTAGAATATTATCTACAACACTGATGTGTTTCTCTTTGTAATATTCTAAGTGTTTCAATACACATACAACCTTCTTCATGAAAGATTTGATGTTTGTTATTTCCTTACTCCTATTCCTCATGAAATTTCTTATGGTGTTGGTTAGGCTGTCTTTAGTTATAGTCTTATTTTTGTGGCACATTGCTATAAAGCATTTACTGCAGCCGCATGTATGTTCATGTTTCTCAGTTTGTTGTTTTTCCTTGTTTTTTCCTGTGGCGCCTATAATTTTGGTGATGGTTGAATTTCTTCGTTTTCACTGTAGTGACCTGTATTTTGGTTTTCCATTTCATCTGAATTTGTGATTCGGTTCCTAGAGGTACTATTGTTACTATGGGAGACAGTGGAATATTAGTGTTTTGTTTCTGAACTTTAGCTTTCGGCGAGATTGGTGGGTTATTTATCTTTTTACAGACTTGTTTGGTGGAATTAGTGGTGTCTTATCCAGTTGTCTCTTTCGAGTAGTATTATCTGTTTTTTCACATTCTTGTGATTTTAATTCTTCTTTGTTTTCCTCTATGTCATTATCTATTTCAATTTCCGATAAAGAGCTAAATCGATTTTCCACAGTCGTAATATTATGTATGTTTGAAGAGTTTCTTTTCATCTTGTATTTTTTGTGGTGGTATTTCTTTATTTCTATTATTATCATTTGTCTCAGTTCTGGTATTGCTTGACTTTGAGGTGTCTGCATACCTAATTTCTTAGCTGGGTCATTTAATTCCTTCCTCTCACTTTCAGTTCTCACTTTGCTTCTCTTATCGTCATTCCAGTTCGTTCTTGTAGTCATTTAAGTTCTGTATTGTAGATGTAGAACGCACACAATTGAGATCTGGCATGATGTTCTCATCCACAATTGACGCATTTGGGTTGGCCACAGTCCCAGCGTGTTTTATGGTCCTGCGAGCTGCAAAAGGCACATCTATAAATATTCCTACACTTAATTGCTGTATGACCATATTTGCAACAGTTCTTGCATTGCATAGGTTTAGGAACATAAGGTCTTAGTTCCCTACTTAATCCTAGCATTTTAATTTTTAAGGGTAAGGTTTGGCCACTGAACTTTATCTTGGCTATTTTGATAGTTTGACTTTTGTCTTTCCTGCTTGGGACCTCATATACTTCGCAGTCTTCAACATTATTGTACCTTTTCTTTAATGAATCTAAAAGTATTAATCTATCTAATGTTTCATCCTCAAGATTTGGTACTACTACTGTGCCTTGCACACTGTTTCATTGTATCATGCCTTGTAACCTTTATATTTATGTTATCTATATTTTTTTATACTTGATAATTTTCCGATTGGTTTTTGGTTGTTGTTTCAACCAACCATTCCCTTTTTTTAATTTGTCTTATGCTCATCTCTTGCGATGGGCATCGATTCAATAGGTAATTTTCTAATTTTAATAAAGATATATCTTTGTCAGCTTCTAAGTTCAAAACCCTTGACCAGTTTGACTCCCCAAAGAGAGAATCAAAGTGAATCAAGGTTGGGTCCTGGCGATATCTATTTCTTTTGGGTTTATTGTATGGTAATAATGTCTTAATACCACTCTGATTTTCATTATTTGAGTTATCCTGAGAACATCCATTGCCATGCCATAAGTCGTTGTGAGGTTAATTTTTTTTTGATATATAGTATTACAAAAAATTTCATCCAGGATGAGTCCCTCTCACCAAGGAGGCCCAACCTGGGGGAGGGGCAATGCCGTTACACACACTGGTAACTGCCCTGGGTCCCTCACCTGGATATACGCCATACCCACAGTGCCTTAAGGGTCGTCAGTCCCATGAGATCGGACCCAGCACTGTGGGCATGGCTTGACTTAAAAAATTTCCCCTCGCTCAACCACGTCAGGTACTCTAGTTTTTACGGGTGGAGAGGCATGCCATCCACTCCACCCTCCATCAAGTAAAAAGAGCTGTCAATTCAATAGTCCAAAACCATGCCAGGGTCGTCAACGAAAGAAGAAGAAGGGAAAAGGGGAAAATTTATAAGGAGGAGGAGTAAAGGAGTTAAAGGTCCCAATGTTCAGTTGGATCCACAGCAAAGAGAGTAGGCGTAAAGGGCATACTCTCTCTTCAGTGGATCCCTAAGCCCCCCACCTCGTCAAGGAGTTGGGATCAGGGGGTCAACAATGGTAGAGCTAGAAGTTTAGAGCAGGAAGCTTTTAACACTTAAAACCTTGGTTATACTAGAAATCTGTCCCATATACCACTAGTAAATTAACATTCCTACCAGTGTCAACACTAGCGATACTGAGTGTTACAGAAGAGCGAATGAAGTTAACAACAGCTGCATCATTATCACTCGTAGTGCGTTATATCGGAACCAAGAGTCATGCTATTTCAAAAGACTAAATTCAAATACGCACTCAAACACTGGAATACTTGATATGATTGGTCAAGTCGCACTGTTAAAAAAATAATCAGCAAAACTGTCACTAGTCACTTCAAAAACTGTACCGGAGATCAGGCACCAATACTTCGCGAACACTTACTCAGTAACCACGGCTCATCTTCGTGGCAAAATAAATCTATTTGGGTTAAATTACACGCCAGCAAAATACATGTAAACCCCCCCCCCCCCTACACACACACACACACACACACACACACACATAAACTCATTCCCGCAGCAAACACAATCCTTTTCAATCAGTAAGACGCAATTCTCTTTCATTGTTTGAGATATGATCTCCTACTCGGTAACAAATAGCGGTGCTAACGAGTTAAGTGTCTTCTCTTTCTCTGCCATTCAGCCAAAAGGTTCACCACATCCTTCATGCTACTTCGGGTCATTGCACTTATATATTTTCTCCTCTCCTGTGAATGAGGCCATCATCTGGCTGTCTGGGTTACAGAAGATCTCCAATAACATCATAATATCTCGCCACATCTACAAAGGTGACTTTTTATGGGGAAAAATTAACTCCTGCGACCCGCCAACCACAACACTGTTAACCAAATTGGAGGCCACAAATTTTCTGTTCGGCAAACTTAAAATACGCGCGCACTATATATATATATATATATATATATATATATATATATATATATATATATATATATATATATATATATATTTGCATATGTATATATATACATTATATATAATCACTCAAATCACGCTTATTTTACATTATGTGTATATATATATATATATATATATAATATATATATATAATATCTATATATATAAATAATATATAAACACAATATTATATATAATAAAATTATTCATATATATATATATATATATATTATATATATATATATATATGTACATATATATAAAAATACATACACACACACCAATATAAATTAAGCATAATATAGTGAATTTAAATACAAAGAATAAAGAGCAACACGTACTATATATTCAACCAAAACATGTACGCAAAATGCATATTACAAAGACACTGAAAAATGTACAATGAACATGTAGCTTTCTTATTTAGATTATGTATTTTGAAAAATATATTAAATACAAATCAAGACGGAGAATGGCTAATTTCAGTGAACCGAGGTCGGAATAACAAGTAACGCAAATAAAATACCTACCAGGGAACCGTGTACGAAAAGATTCCGACCGAACTGCTGCGGGGTTAACTTCATCCTTCTCTTTCAAAAGAAGCGTGTAATGCAATATTTGCATCGGAGCAAATCGTTACCTGGATCACCGCTATCAAAGGACAAATTGCCAAGGGAACAGTCCCTGATTGCTGCCATGGAGCAAGTAAGAAATAATAAATCAATTTCTTTTCTCCAGAGCGCGGCAAGTCAGTATTCTCTCTCTCTCTCTCTCTCTCTCTCTCTCTCTCTCTCTCTCTCTCCTCTCTCTCTCTCCTGCTATCTAAAGCAAAATCAATACGAGAGCGATTTTATAACGGGTATAATTTTAGTTTCATTCACTCACTGCACTGATGAAAACTCAATTTACTACAGACTGGGAGAGAGAGATTGTAGAACAATATATTCTGGTACTGCAAAGCGTCTGAGACTTTCTGCGTAAAGATTTTTCATATAACTGTAAAAAAGAAAATGATTCAATTTATCATTTTTAATTGAACACGCTACGTGCTCTTCTAGAGCTTCAGCTAAATCAAAACAAGCCCAACTACCAAAATGACACTGCAATTATTAACATTCTGCGTTTCGAACTTCTCTTTAAAGTATTTCCAATAGCACAAATTAGGAATAATATAAAATAAAACGAAAAATATTATGCAAATCCAGAAATCTTTAAGTGCCAACTGTAATGAAGGTCAATTTAGAGATTCAAAACCGTACAATATATATTGAAATGTTAAGTGACTAAACAGAAAAATTATTTCATGCTGAAAATTCAACTACAACACAGAAGTTCTAAAAATACATAAGAGAACACTATAAAAGATATAAACATCTTGCAGAGACGAACGCGGAAATGGGTGGAAGGCAAAACGAACAACAGAAAAGAAGAGGAAATTATAAAGGAGAGGTCTAGAGAATGGACGGAAAAATCAATATCGGGTGGGAGTCCTCCACTAGACCCGACTCCAGTCTCTTTCGTAGCCTCTGGATCCACCGTCGGCTGTCAAACTTCGTGGATTTTTTTACTACTAATTCTACGACAAAAACACAGTGGGTAGTTTAGAGGAGAAGAATAAGGGGCTAACATAAATCAAACTCTGTCTGTAAAAAATAAAAAAAAATGGAGAGAGGAGGTAACATAAACAGAACTAGTTCGTTTCTCTCATTCCCAAGGACAACCTCCCCCCCCCATTTTTTTTTTTACGAAAGTTTAGCTAACGTTGTATCATCAGCAGCGGAAAAAACAATTAAGGAAGGATAGGGCCTGATAACTTGTAGAAGAAATGGATCACGCAAACAACCATGCGAGCACACGCACAACCGCTGAGAGAGAGAGAGAGAGAGAGAGAGAGAGAGAGAGAGAGAGCTCAAATTTTATTGTACCCACTCTGAAATTCATTACCAAATAAATTACCTAACTGCTCTCATTTTTATAATAAAAAAAATTAATTAATTAACTATAACCAATACATACATCTAACATTAATTTCAGATATTATTTTTCAGTTCAACAAGATATCTCTTTTGTACTACAGTGCAATATTTTTAGTATAACCTGAGAACAATAACGGTAACCACACGACATTCATTACATATGCACATAAATATAGAAATCTATGTATTTTTATATGTAAGTCTCTCTCTCTCTCTCTCTAAAACACACACTATATGTATATATATATTATTATATATATATATATATATATATATATATATATATATATATATATATATATATATATATATATATATATATATATATATATATATATATATATATATATATATATATATATATATATATATATATATATATGTATGT
>NC_087218.1:63289397-63294397 GCF_015104395.2 Macrobrachium nipponense | reverse complement strand
TAAATCCTACGTTTTTTTACAATGCAGAATCGTTGTATCCTTATACCGGGCTTGAGAACGCCATGAAGTCACACTTCAACACATTTCTCGTTTGATAAAAATCATAATGTAACCTGACGTTCAATTAAATTCGAAACCCCCGAAAATATATCTAACAGCTTCCTCTCTCTCTCTCTCTCTCTCTCTCTATATATGATATACTATATATATATATATCTATATATATATATATATATATATACATATATATATATAAAATAGAGAGAGAGAGAGAGAGGAGAGAGAGAGAGAGAGAGAGAGAGAGAGAGAGAGAGCGCTTTCTAATGTGAGCAAATAAACCAACAACTAAAGCTAAACCAATTCCCAATTATGTCATGAGATGTTATGTATTATGGGGTTGCTTGCGGCGTAAAAAGTTGTTTATATTCCAACTTCTCCACTAAAACAGTTTTAGGTAGTTGGTTGATGCACATTACGAGAGAGAGAGAGAGAGAGAGAGAGAGAGAGTTCTTTCCTTAAAGAGCTTTCTACACATCCCGCATATAAGTGTGTGTGCATATACATATATACACACGCACACGCACACACACACACCACACACACAAATATATATATATATATATATATATATATATATATATATATATATATATATATACGATTTCAGTCGCCATTCTATTAATCTTTTAGCACAGGTTATATAACTGGATGGATTACATATAGATACATTATATAATTTCTATTTCATTTGCATTCTATAAATCGTTTTACATGAGTACTCTCAAGACTGAAATATATGACTGATCACAATTCTGTTATGTATATGCATGTAAATATATATATATATATATAATATATGTATATATATATATATATATATATATATATATATATATATATATATAAATATAATGAAACAAAAATTAATATCATTCCTTCTCAAGGACTGTTCCCATTAGCAATTGAGCTCAATGAACCCACTCAGATAAACAAATAATTTTTTTTAACCAAAGTTGTAGAGTAAGCACATAATATTTTACCTTTTATCCTGAACCAAAGGATAGATATCAATTTAAAATAAGTACAGAAAAGAACTGAAAAAGATACCGATCGATTCAAATGTCAATAAAAAGTTAATGTATCGACATTCGTTACTAGGTATATCATCAAGATTACTACAACCAAAGACAACTCTCCCATCTCTACGTGCATACAAAGGGTTCAAAATTATAATAACTTTCTTTAATCCTGTTGTCTGAATAACGTCTATAAAAACATTACCTATTTAGCCACGAATTCTCAATTTCCTCGCGGAATCAAATACAAAGTCGAGAAAACATGACGGCTGAAGCGTTCTCCTTCCGAAACAACAACAGCATGAAAATGACCCTTAACAAACTACTTCACCATTCATCGCTAATTGATTTGAGGGCAATGACCTGGAAATACTCATAGATCGACAATAAATCATAATACAGCCACAACTATGCATCAAAACAACACATTAAGATGAAGTTCCAAAGGAGATCACTCGTTACTTTATTGCTTAATATTGTCTAAAAATCTTTTTATAGACATTTGCAATACAAACTACTATACATATTACGTATTGTTCTTGTTTACACATTTCAGAGCACCGCACACACACACACACACACACACTATACAGGCATTCATACGTACAAACACAGAAACACAGGAAGCTCAGAGTTATAAGCGTACAGCATAACTGACACAGTCATGGCAGAAATGTTTTTGTCCCCACTCGGAAGTCAGCTGGACGGGAGTGCCTACCTTTTTTTAGACCTTGCCTATACGAGCTGTAAATTGCTAATTCATCACGTGGCATATATAAAGTGTTAATGGAACTGGCAATCAAGTGCGAGATTCAATCAAGTGCGAGTTCAAACATTCTAGTTGACTGATAACTGATCTTTCAATTAATTGCCAGTTTCATTTACATCGTGGTTATCATGAGAGCAATGGATTTACAATGGCATTCATCAGAGAGCCCTCCCCTTTATCACTTTCAAGCAACCCTGCAATACATTATCTCACTACCCTCTTGGTTACATGTATTTATGTATTGTGTGTGTGTGTGTGTGTGTGTGTTGTGTGTGTGTGTGTGTGTGTTTGATATATATATATATATATATATATATATATATATATATATATATATTATATATATAGTTGAGATAACTCATGTACAATTATGACATGAGCTCTAAATTATTCATAATTTATACAAAAAAAATATGAAAAGCCATTGTGTGCAGATACTCACATAATGATTACGCGTAATTTAAACCTGAAACGTCATTGACATGCGTTAGAGCACTTCCCCAATCAATCTCCTTTTTCCTGTTTGATAATCAATTTCATTTCCATGCAAATCGTATATGAATGGCGATTCACGCCTGACTGGATTTTGAACCGCAATGGATTTGCGGTTCGAGGCTGATCTAACCAACTCAGGACTGAAAATTGTTGGGTGAATTCTAATCCTGCCCTCATGAGCTTGCAATTTAAGTAATTAGTAATACGAATTTCGATATGTTATTTATAATGAATATTCATTTCTAACACTGTCGTCGTAGGTCAGAATTTCATCACATGCTTTTTCATCTATAAACATAATTATTTTGAATAATGTTAGCTCTCCTGTGAGTATTGTTGCAATGCGCTTATTTCTGGACAGAATGTTTACTTACAGTTTACACAGATATCTTCAATGCTAATAACTTGATGCTGCAACGTGTTTCATATTCCTATGAGCTCTTGGATCTTAGAAATATATAAAACATGGTATCACTGTACTACCTCCTTCGCACTTTTTTTCCTTTATTCACCAGATAAGAAGCAGAAAGTATCAATAAAGTAATAATCTATACGATGTCATTAAGAAGAAGCGAAACTCAAATATCCTTGATTCCTGTAAGCAAGAGATGAAGATGAGGAAAGGACCAGAGAGGAGGAAGGAGGAAACTGGTCGTCGTTATTATCTTTTGTCCAACTTTCCTCGTTGCTCTGATTTCTTGCTTCTCACGCAAGAAGTTCGCCCTTGTATTAAACAACACCACTTCCGGACGGCAAAATGCTCTTCATTTCATATGAAGCAGGTATTATAATAATAATAATAATAATAATAATAATAATAATAATAATAATAATAATGCGTAAAAAACACTAACATGCAGTCAATGAATACCATGATGGGGAAATAAGAAGAAAAAATGAATAAAACTATCAGCTGTTGAAGGGCGAACACATGCGAGTCTTGGAAGACTACTACTGGTTACGACACTTTTAAGTTGCTATTCGAGAAGTCGGGATTCGTTCCCCTAGCGCAGCGTCACGATGATCCCTTAAAAGGCATAAGAACTCTGTTGAATAACTGACTGCCAGATTCTAAATACCTAAAATAGGTTAACACAATACTATCTGTAGCTTCCAATTTTCATTCCAATCATCATCTACATATATACCAATCAGAATTTCTTTTTATTTTTTTTCCCTCTCAATATTAACACCCACCCGACTCTCATTTTCATATCACTGACATAGCACCACTCCCCTCATTATTATTATTATTATTATTGTTATTGTTATTATTATTGTTATATTAAGGTAGTTTACCCAGACCACTGAGCTGACTATCAGCTCTAATAGGGCTGGCCCGAAGGATTGGGATGAAAATAACAGGTATAGCCCACAAGCCTACAACTGGGATCAAATAGACCATTTGGGTGGTGATGAATGAACTAAAATGAATTTTAAAAGAGACTGTATAATATATTGAACGGCCATGGTGATATAAACACACCTTTGTCTTACACACACCTACGCACCAATGCACAAACGCATATTTACTATAAATATATAGATACGTGTGTGTGCGTGTGTGTGTGTAAATAAATCTTCTATTAAAACAGGTTCCGTCTCAAGTATAAAAGTCCCATTAAAAACACAATGGTTTTAAAGCTAAGGACTATATTTCGGTGGACTCACTTCCACCCTTATCACTGCTTGATTAAGGGTAGACGTGCGTCCACCGAAATATAGTCCTTAGGTTTGAATAAGTGTGTTAATGGGACTTTTATACTTGATATATATATATATATATATATATATATATATATATATATATATATATATATATATATATATATATGAAGAGAAATGTTGAGGTTGAGAGAGAGAGAGAGAGAGAGAGAGAGAGACGAGAGAGAGAGAGAGAGAGAGAGAGAGAAAAAATAACCCATCCCTACAAAGGAGCATAACTCTGCTCTCTACATGCCCTTCCTACGTCGTCTCGGAGCAAATAGTAAACAGAAGAGACGACTTAACTGTTGAGCTTATTCAGAACGTGCGCATAACGCTCGCAATTACCCAGTAATGACGGCATTTAGCGAAACGGAGTGCTGTCGTCGCCACCATAAAACGAGAGGGCTATGTATGCTCTTCCCACATTTAAAGACGGCGGCGACAAAAACCAAGTGCCACTTTTCGGACCATTACTCCAGAAGAACTAGGAAAGAATTGCTTTAAGTTGCTCCATCAAAAATAGCCTCTAATTCATGTACATAGGTCGACGGTCGCCATAACTGACATACATAATGTACACGCGCACGAACATTACTCAATACTAGACGTATTATGTACTGATGTCCGCACTTCATTTGTGTAAGGGCTTCAAATTTTATTATGAACTAGCTTCTGATTCACGTATATGTGCTAGCAGGTCCACAGTAACATATACACATAAAAAAATCATTAGCACACACTAGGAGCATGTACTGACGCATGCACTTCCTTCCGTGGAACACATATACATTCTGAGTAAGCTCTGATGTGCCACGACTCAGGATCCCAAACTTTAAAATGAAGGGTTCTCAGCAGTTTTCTTGGCAATTATGAGAACACCACTATAATTCTGCAAACTGTAAAGCAGTCTAATTAGCAAAACTTGTTTTAAATCTCGTATAACTTCACATAAC
>NC_087218.1:63265441-63288897 GCF_015104395.2 Macrobrachium nipponense | reverse complement strand
CTTGGTCTTTAACAAGTCACAAAGGGGAGCACGTGGCCCGATGAGGACAAAGGGCTTTGATGTAGAAGGGGTAAAAATGAGAATTGAAAATGAATTTAGCAAGAGTCGTATGGTAGTAAAAGGTGCTGGGTTGAAGTTTACACTTTCAGACGTACCTTTATGCAATATTCAGTGTATCCTTGTAGAAGAATGCGGCCTGACCTCTGTTCAGGTCTGGGGTTCGTGTCCACCAGTACGTCGTGGGTAGGCCTAATTTTGGGTGGGAGGCTGGCAATTTGACCTCTGTCCGAGATCACGTCTCGCAGCCGACTGAGATCGATACTGGTTGTTTTCGAATCACGGGGCTTCCAAAGAGCCTCGAGCATTGCCTGAAAGGTGGTAAACACAACGCCAAGCAAATTGGGGGAAGGAAAATAGGTCTTATTGTAGAAGTCCCTAAAATCCATCTCGAAGCCTAGCTACTCTTGTGACTTGCCTCTCTTACCCTAAGCTTCCGTCAGACCGGAAATATCATTCCTACGACATACCCACTCTCCCAACAACAGTCGCTTCAGGAGAAGGCATGGCTGCTACTTATAATTAAACTATAACTAAAACTCTGCTGGGAAGGCGAGGCGTTCTATAGACGTAGCAGCTCCCCCTGTTAAGAAGCATTCACTCCCTTTCGGGCGTGAAGGTCTTGGCTTAAATAAGTTGATCGCCTCGACTACCCAGTTCTCCTACTCTAACTTGAAGTTTTTTGAGCAGCGATACGGCTGACTACAATGGCCTACCGAACTTATAGGCAAAGATGCTAAGTGTACTAACTTAATGTAGTGATGTAATCTAGCCTAAGTAATATACGGGTTGTCTGTGACGACAGTCTACTCTACCCCTAGATAAGGTTACTTGAAAATTCTACTTGCTACTAACCTAATGCCCTGGTACTAAATCATTAGCCTAACCTACTCAATACAGTAAATGAAGACGCAATCATTCCAGAGTGTGGTACGCACAGCAGTAGTTCAGCGACGGAACTGTTAAAATACATAATGAGAGGTAATGATGCGTGGGGATGATGAGTGGTTAATTTACCAGGAGGGAAATGCAATGAGGTAATTATATTTAATTGAGGGTTAGTATTACAATGGCTAGGGGTTGGTTAGAGGGTTAGTGCTACTGCAGGGATCGGGCTGGCTACCTTCTCTGGGTAGGTGCCAGGATCACTCTGCAATTGAATGCGACACTGTACCTCGGGCACAGGTGTCAAGGAGAGCATGTGGCTCTTTTGTTAGTATGTTAATGACGTCCCTTCTTCTTCTTCTTCTTATTCCTCAGGACCTGGCTATACCAGTCCTTGGAGTAGACGGAGGCACCGACTCTGGGGAAAGGCCAGAAACGCCGGCAGGAGCAGAGGCAGTGGTAGCCTGAGGGATTGCAGGAGAACACCCTACTTCGTATCTGCAGCACCCGTCGTAGGGGTGGAACCTACTGCAGGGAGGCCCTCACTCCGGCTGCTCGACAGCCGTCGTAAGGGGAAAACTCCAGGCTGACTCCTGGTCGGGCAGTTCCTGGTTTTGCCAGAGGAGGTATGAAGGTTAGGTCTGCCGGGCACTAGCTCGGGGTGGCCAGGCGCAGAAGTCAAGTTCGGTGGTGGCTCTACGCCCAGGCTGGACGGAGCTTGGCACTGCTCAGTGCTGCCAAGTGGCACGGCAGAGAGTTGAGGTCGACTGGACCTGTGGCGGGTACTGGAGGTGCAATACCTCTCAGCGTGCCCTTGGAAAGGGAGACCTCAGGTCATGCCCTAGGATAAGGTCGTAACCTCCCGGAAGGTAGCTTGCAAACTGCAAGTGTACATACCTTGGCGAAGGTGAGGTCGTAACGACTCTCAATTGGACGGTGGAAGGATCATCTTACTATGATTGATGTCTTCAATCGTGATCAGTTGCCGTCTATCAATGGTAGCCCTCGGGGGATTTGATCTTCCCGTATCAGGGAGATTTGAGCGCCGGAGTCATCAAAGCTCTGACATGGCTTGGTGGATAATGACCTTGGATGGGTGGCGACGGTTATAGGGCCCTGAGCTGGGGGTCCTAGTAACGAAGGATTGGTAACTGCCATAGCGATGGCAGGAATATTGTAATTCGCGCACCCTACGTAGTTGGCAGACATGTGACCCTTGCGGCCACAGTCTCGGCAGAACTGGTTCGAGAACTTCTTCTGTGGCATTGGACGGTAAGGCCGAGATGGCCCCACAGGTTGCGAATCTGTGGAGTCACCAAGGCTGGCAGTGTGCTCTGGCACAGGTGAAGAGTCCTCTCTGGCCGTGATTTGAGGTGGTGAGGTAGCTTGGCCCTGGAGTGGTGTGGGGGAGGGACATCCCCAGAGGAGGTCCCGTCCCAATAGGAAACCTACTCCATGCCGAATCGTACGTACCACACCTAGGCGGTGAGGTTTGGTGCACCAAGGAGTGGTGACTGCAGGACGACTGTGGGCAACGGTCTTGGACTGCCCTTCGACCAAGTCATGGCCCACCTGATGTGCTCGTCAACTGTGGCACTGGCTGGCACTTGGTCCCGGTCTATAAGACACAGATCGGAGCCGGTATCTACCGTAACTGGCAGAGTCACAGGTAGGGTAGAGCCATCCATGGGTGCCACTGTGACTGAAGAGGTCCAAACACCCGCTCAGGGTGAGACCTGGACTCGGGCATAACGGCCGAGGGGGTTGTGGCACTGATCAGGTGGACGTGCCGGGTCGAAGGCGCGTGCTTGGGGCACCCGGGATATCCAGGGGAGTAGTGCCCTGTAGCCCCACAGGCTCTGCAGGAGTCCCTCTGCTGGGCTGGTCTCCGGAAGGCATCTGATTGGTCTTGAGAGGAGGCTGAGCACCGTTCGGTGGCCTAGGAGGGTTCTGAGGGGGTTTGTGGCTCTCAGCGCTCTTGAGGCGGCACTCTGCTGCGAGGTGACCCACTTTCTTGCAAACGTTGCAAGTCCGTGGGTGTCCTTGGTGGGCGTCCTTTGGCCGAGTGGATCCAGAGAGATGACCGGGTGGCACTATGCGTCGGTGGGCGGTGCTGTGAGAGGGGTTGAAGATCTCCCAGTCGTCAGCCAGGCGACAAGCTTCCGCAAGTGTCTTGGGTTGCTTGTCATTAAGGTGCACTGCGAGTGGCCCAGGTACACACTGGTAGAGGTCTTCCAGCATGATCCTGTTAACAGGTCCTGGAAACTCGGTGCACGACATGGGCCTCGAGCCAGCGCTTTCCGGCTTGGATTTTGTGGTAGGAGTAATCTCCCCAGGCCCAACCAACTTCCTTTGCCTTTGCCTGACCTCTGAAACGCTGCCTCCACCTCTCCGGGTGATTTCATAGGCCGTTTGTAATGACCCGGCGAACTTCCACCAGGTCCCTCGCTGACCCTGATCCAGTGAGCGGAGGGCAGTCTTAGCCTTGCCGTCCAGGTGCTTGGCAAGCAGGGCGGCCCTCTCTATCTCAGTGGTAGGGTAGTTTTCCGAATAAGGCTTCCACTTCTTCCAGCCATGCCTCGGGCTCATCCTCATTCCAACTTCGGGATGAGAGCGTTAATGCTGGCAATAGGGTTGGACGACACTGTAGGCGTGGGGCTGGGGAGCTGGCTGCATGGCTAGGGCTTCGGCGTTCACCAGCCTGTCGTGCCTTCTCCACCTCGAGCTCCTTCTCCTTGAGAGCTAGCTCATGCTTTCTCTCTTCTTCCCTTGCCTTCCTCTCTGCTTCTTTTTCCTTCCTCTCGGTGCTTCTTTTTCCTTCCTCTCTGCTTCTCTTGGCGGCTCTCTCTTGCAGGAGCAGATCATCCACCTGCCCCTTCACCCACTGGGTGAGTTCCTGCCCAGTGTAACCGGCGTTCGTGCCCAGAGCCATGAGGGTCTGGAGCCTTTCCAGCTCCATGGATATATGTGGTTGGGCAGCAGAAGCCATTTCCTTAGGCTGCAGTGGAGGCTTGGATGAAAAAAAATCTTAAAGGACTGGGTGCTCTGTGGCACTTTGGGGAGTGGCACCTTCTGATGAGGCGGACAAATCAAATGGAGTGTGCGGCGCACGTCACACTAAGGGGCGTTCCGCAGGACGGACACGCAGGTAGAATGGCTACCTGTACGGCCTGTACAGGTGCAATGGCACTTATAAGGAGGCGTCTTGTTTGGAGCACTGGTATCGTGCTGGTGTGTCCCGTCGGACGACACTAGATGCAGTATACTTAAGTATACCGAAGTGAAAGGGCACTGCTCATGGCAGAGTGTAATGGTGGAGGAGAGAAAGTAAAAGGTGGGAGTACTTCAGCAGCCAGTCGATGAACAGGGTCAAGAATTAGTGGCACTGTGAAATGGTAAGACCTGACGTGCACTGGTGGTGGCCAGTCCTAAACTGGTAACGACTTCCCTGTCTGGAAGTAATGAATTGCGTGGCCACACTGTGCGAATTGTGCTTGGCGGTACACGCAAGTCTTTTGGGATTAAAAATGAACAAGACCACTCGGGCAACCACAGGTAATGGAAATTTTAGAAATGCTCAGTCCCTCGCTGAAGTACTCGATAAATGAAATAAATAAATGCTTGCAAACTGCAATGGACACATGCGCGTACGTTATCACGCTGTGTAAATGAAAGACACAAGAGACTAAAATAATGTTAATTCTGCATGCTATAATTAATGGTTAAGATGTAGTTACTCTGCTTCGTGAATACTGGGTTCTGGTTTTCTCGCTCTCTCTCTCTCTCTCTCTCTCTCTCTCTCTCTCTCTCTCTCTCTCTCTCTTCGGAGAGGGTGAAAAATGATATATGAATGAACTCCCTTATATTTGAATTGAACTATCAATGTTAGTTTAATATGACGCAACTTGCGTTAAATGATTTACTTACGTTAACGTTTTTAATGAAAGAATTGCTTTTGGATAACGTTTTATGAAAATGATAACGCGCTCGTGGTGAACGATTTTTACGTTAATGTTAGCGGCTTGCGCTTATGAAATGATTTGCGTTTCAATATGAATTTTACAAAGACGCGTTTTACGTTAACAATTCTTGTGATTTACTCTACTTGAGATTTACGTTAACTTTATGTAAGATTACTAGGTCCCTGTGAACAGTGAAATGACGGTAAGGATTTAAAACGATGTTAGCAAACAATTCGTGAATGAGGCTACGTTTAAGTGCAAAGTGAAATGAAATTTTGAAATTTTCGGCTCAGCGCTAGCGAGTGTGAGCGATGCGAGGTGAAAACAGTGAAGGAGCTGGGTAGCGCTGCTAGCGCGCAGCATGTCGTTCAAAACAGCTGATTCTCTGTAAATGCGAAGGCAATTTACAACACAAAATTCTACTTTCTTATTCAAGGCGAATTACGTTAATTTCTCTGGCAGAACGATAGATACTAGTACAGACATTGATATTTTATTTACGTTAAAATAAACTTCGTGACTTACGTTACTTTGCTTAAATTGTTTAGATAATGTGAAAGAGAAAACAAACATGGCTGCCGCTGTGAATGAGACGAAGGCTGGTTGAGACCGCGCAGGCGCGAGAGAGCGCGAAGCTGAATTAGCCGAGAGGTAAGCGCTTACCAACACTTGGAATGAAAAACTAAGTTAAAAACTGAATACCCTAAACATATCACAGACAAAAGAATTGTACACTTCTTTTGCCGTAACTATTAGTAAAACACTCCTAACTAGCTAGGCTTTCAAACACAGCAATAAACCCTGGCAAAGCACTTCCTAGTTTGATCTGGTCCTTTCTGGCATCTATCTGCACACGTGTTAGTGTAAGCTCCTACGAGGACAGCACAAAGTAACAGAGAATTCGCGGGGCAAATTGTTTGCTCGCCGCTAAAATAAAGCACTGGCGCGTTCGCCGTTACAATAATAAGATTACTACCTACGCTCTTTTGACCACTTCAACAATAAAAATACTTAAACGTACCTTAAGCTAACATTGGTTATAGAATAATCATATTAATGAATGGAATACCTTACCGTGAGTCAGGTGTCTCCGTGCAAGTGTGCTTAGTTTTGCGCTTTGAAAAACATTTACAGTTTACGTTTTACAACGGCTAACGCGATTTACAAGCTTTTTTTTTTTTAAGCAAGCTAGGTTCATATCCTCGGCGAAGGTTTCGACAAATGTTACGTATATAGCGGGGGGGGCCTTGAAAGAGAGGCTAGATACGTAAACGGAAGTAATTTAGGGATTTCAAGAGGGAATTGCTTTAACTTACCGTAAGCTGAAAGTTAAATTATTATTAATTCTTAGAGGGAGGTCGCCAGAAAACTCAGCTCGTTACTTAACAACTATTTATTTACTAAAAGGCCCGTGCTGGGCTGGAGAAAAAGTAAATGATGGCTCCGTTGAGCTGTTATAGCTGGTTTTCATACACTTGGGGTAATGCACACTTGCGGGCAGAGACGGCACGTGACTCATGGTAACTCTGCGAAAAGAATCCCAGATTAAACGAGATAAAAGGAAAAATGACTTCTTGCTTTGATTAAGGCTGATAATTCTCTAACATTGGGGAAGGTAAACTCGAATGGTTCACTGAGGTATACACGAAAGCTTGGTCTTTAACAAGTCACAAAGGGGAGCACGTGGCCCGATGAGGACAAAGGGCTTGATGTAGAAGGGGTAAAAATGAGAATTGAAAATGAATTTAGCAAGAGTCGTATGGTAGTAAAAGGTGCTGGGTTGAAGTTTACACTTTCAGACGTACCTTTATGCAATATTCAGTGTATCCTTGTAGAAGAATGCGGCCTGACCTCTGTTCAGGTCTGGGGTTCGTCGTCCACCAGTACGTCGTGGGTAGGCCTAATTTTGGGAGGCTGCAATTTGACCTCTGTCCGCGATCACGTCTCGCAGCCGACTGAGATCGATACTGGTTGTTTTCGAATCACGGGGCTTCCAAAGACCGCCATCGAGCATTGCCTGAAAGGTGGTAAACACAACGCCAGCAAATTGGGAAGGAAAATAGGTCTTATTGTAGAAGTCCCTAAAATCCATCTCGAAGCCTAGCTACTCTTGTGACTTGCCTCTCTTACCCTAAGCTTCCGTCAGACCGGAAATATCATTCCTACGACATACCCACTCTCCCAACAACAGTCGCTTCAGGAGAAGGCATGGCTGCTACTTTTATAATTAAATAACTAAAACTCTGCTGGGAAGGGCGAGGCGTTCTATAGACGTAGCATTAGCATCTCTTTTTATTTCTAGACTCAAAATCATGAAATTGGCCAGGTCTCTCTTTTCCAAATTCATTGTACTTAATTAACAGTATTTGGGGCAGTTAAATGCATGAGGTGCACTGAGGTCACTAGTTTAACTGGTCTTAACAGTATTTGGGCCAGTTAAACTCATGAATGCCCATAGGGGGTAGGGCCGTCAGTGGACTTCATGCGGTGCACTGTAGGCATTACTTAATGTTCTTTGAAGCGTTCCTTCGGCCCCCCTAGCTGCAACCCACTTTCAAATTCCTTTTATAGTACCTTGTTTCATATTCTCTTTCTTTATCTTACTTCCACCCTCTCCTATCGGCGTCGGTGACCCTGGTAACTGTGACGCCAGATAACTCACAATCAATCAACCACCCTCTCCTAACGCTTGATTCCTCCTTTTAAACCTTTCAAACCTTTTACCGCCAATTTTCATTTCAGTGCTGAATGACCTCATTTGTTCCAGTACTTGGTCGTTGACCTAAACTCTATATTCAACTGGGTTCAAACTCATGAACGTAATTCCTGAAAATATTGCATATGGCATGGTGACCTATTGCAACTAAAACAGTAATGCAAGGTGTTGTCATGAGTCTCTCTTCTCATTATTGTTTATTCATCCAAGCAGTTTTTCCACATGCATACTTTTTCTTCAATACATAACGCTAAAGCGAAGATGTTTCAATATTTTTGTCTTTGTAACTCCATTATTGGCGCTTGGGTCTCTTCATAGATATCAGTAATAAGCTCTCTCCCCAAAATGGGGTTTGGACCCGAGAAAAACAGTACAGTAGTTACTGTCATGTTCATCCTTTAACTGCTTAATCGTGGATCCTTTAACTGCTTAATCGTGGATCCTTTTAACTGCTTAATCGTGGATCCTTTTAACTGCTTAATCGTGGATCCTTTAACTGCTTAATCGTAGATCCTTTACTGCTTAATCGTGGCTGAATCCTGTGCCAAAAACTTGGACATTAGTCTCTTCATATCCTAGTACGTATATTAAAGGCTCATCAGTTTCGAATTAAATCTCCGCCCGTCAAACATCATTCGCCTCATGTTTGGTAAAGATCATCTCTTCCATACCATTTCCCCCTGATCCCAACTCCTTGACGAGGTGGGGGTCTTAGGGATCCACTGCAGAGAGAGTATGCCCTTTACGCCTACACACTCTGCTGTGGATCCAACACTAAACATTGGGACCTTTAACTCCTTTACTCCTCCTCTTATAAATTTTCACCCTTCCCTTCTTCTTCTTTTGTTGACGACCTTGGCAAGGTTTTGGACTATTGAATTGACTGCTCTTTTAACTTGATGGAGGGTGGAGTTGGACGGCACGCCACTCCACCCGTAAACTAGAGTACCTGACGTGGTCGAGCGAGGGGGGAAAATTTTATGTCAAGCCATGCCCACAGTGCTGGGTCCGATCTCATGGGACTGACGACCCTTAAGGCACTGTGGGTATGGCGTATATCCAGGTGAGTGTCCCAGGGTAGTTACCACTGTAGCAATATTACTCCTCCCCCAGTTGGGCCTCCCTGGTGAGAGGACCTCATCCTGGAGCGAAAAATATATATCATTATTCTATGGAAACTACAACAAACCCCACTATGACTTCTGGCATGGCAACGGATTATCCCCAAGACACCCCAGTTAGAGAAGAGCTGGATGGTATCAAAACTTGGATACCATATAGACCATCAAGAAAAAAAAACAAATATCGTGTTGACCCAACCTTGACCCATTGTTCGACTCCCTCTTTGGTAGTGGAAGTTGGTCAAGATTCCTTACTATGGAAACCGAAAATAGAATATCGGCATTGAAATTGGAAAACTTTTTGTTGAATCGACATTCAACTGCAGAAATGTCATTCCGACTAATAAAAGACCAAACCGTCGTGGTTAATTGAAACCACAAATAGAAGCAATCAGAAAATTACTTAACAATAAAAAATATTGATAATATAAATGTACATATAAAAAAACATGACAACATGAACAGTGTACAGGGTACCATTGTACTCCCTGATGATGAAGAACCTTTAGAAAAAAATATATTGCTAGATTCCCTTAAAAAGAGATATAATAATGTCCAAGATTGCGAAATTTACAACATAAACAGTAGAAGTAGTAATGGAAAAACACTCAGAATAGCAAAATAAAATTTGACGGCCAAGAATTACCTTTTAAAAATTAAGATTATGGGCCAAAGCAGAGAACTTAGACGTACGTTCCAAAACCACTACAGTGCCAAAACTGTAGCAAAATATGGACATACAAAGAAAAACTGCCGTAATACAGCGGTATGTGCATATTGTGGATCTAACGAACATTCCACACAGTGGAAGTGCGGTGAGCCAAAGTGTGTGAACTGCGGCAAAATCACCATGCAAGATCTAAAGAGTGTATGTATTATATATCAACACAGAATTAAAATTACTTCAAGAAAGAACAGGAATGCCCATAAAGGAAGCCAAGTTAGAATTAAAAGTCGAGGAAATGTATGATCCTGCTAGGAAACAAACGTTTTCTACTGTAATTTCAAACAATGATACAAAAATGGAAAAGGATAAGAATATTAAAACCCATAACAGAAAAAAACGGAAGGAAAAATAACCACTTTGCATAAAGAAAACAGTTTAGCAAAAAACCAAGAAACATGCACAAATATTTGTCAAATTCTTTTGAGATATTAAAGAAATAGAATCCTCAAGATGATACATGTATCACTGAAATGTTAGAAGAAAGTTATAATGAACTAGAAGGTAAAGATAAAAAGAGACCCCTGGAGAGGACTCCGCCCAAAACCAAAAAAACCAACAATCAATAGAGAATTGTCTGTTAAAGCAAAGACTAACTACCCATCGAAAGAGCACAAACCAAGAAGTAAGAATATCCATTGTCTCCTAAAAATAGTAATAAAACCAATGGAAGCAACAACCCAGAACATCAAAGAAACAGCTCAGGAACAAACCATAGACGAAAATAATTACGTGATGGGAGAAGAGATTACTCCATCACCAATAATAGGAGCAGCAAAAGCACATGTGGATGTAATAAATGTTTCATAGAATTATGCAACACAGAAATATAACAAAAGACAGTTTAACGAACACAATAAAAAATTTTATAAAATGTAGAAGTAGAGAGACTACTAGTTTGGACACTCACGGAAAAGGCTGTCTGTGCATTGGACATCTAATATCTTATAAAGAAAAACAAATAAATGTCGTAAGTAAAATTTTAGAGAAAATGCAAATTGATGATCCACAAAGAGAAAATAGCACACTAACATAATATTTTCAACAATTTACATTATACAATGGAACGTAAATGGCCTCCAGACCAGATTACATTTGGGAGAATTGCAACGATTACTTAAGGAATATGAACCTATGGTAATATGTTTGCAGCATGTCAATAAAACAATAACAACTATAGGTAAATATACCTTAGTATCTGCATCTAGAGAGGTAAGAAGGAAATCTAAGGTACTGCTATATATGTGCATAACAAAGTATGTTATGACAAAGTACTTATAAACTTTTACTGACTTGCAAATATCAAGTATTAAAATACAAATTAAAAATGATAATTATGTGATTTATAATTTATACAACCAACCAAATAAAAACTATGACATTGATAAAACTTAAAGATTTATTAAACAATACAAAGGAACTTACATTAATACTAGGCGATTTTAATGCTCATAGCCCAATATGGGACTGTAATTGCACAAACTCAAATAAAGCAGGGAGTAAAATAGAAGATTTAATTGATTCAAACGACATTTGCTGTATAAATGATGATGAAATATCCACATATTTTTCAAGAACACATGGGACTTTATCCTCGGTGGACTTAACTCTATGTTCAACAAGCATAGTTGACAGATTGGATTGGAATACAGTTGATGACTTGCACACCAGTGATCATTTTCCTATATTGGTTTCCTTATTGCATAATAGTCCTGTAAAACATGTTCCTCATATAACATTTTTAAAGCAGATTGGGAACAATATAAAAAGCATACTAAAAATATCCCACCATTTGAATATTTCAAAGACCACAATGAAACTCATAAATTTCTAGTTGGTTTCATTAAAAATGCTGCAGATAAATCAATACCAAAGACCAAACCCCATCCAACAAAACACAAAGTTCCATGGTGGTCTGATAGGCTAACAGAGTTATAACACAAAACTCAATAGGGAGACGATTAGATAATTTGAATACAAAATTCGCTAAAATAAATACAAAATTTCCAATATTAGAAGGAACTTTGCAAAAAATGACTATATTATTGCTAGAAATTGATACTTTAAAACCTGTATATAACAAAATATCTGCAAAATTTAAAAAGGAAGTAGTTAATTCAAGGAAGAATAATTTCTTGGAGGAAATACGTATCAGATCTCTCAAATAATACTCCCATACAAAGAATATGGAAAAAATTCAGAAAAATAAATGGTACCCATGTTAAACCACCTAGACATGCGATATTAAAAGATGGGAAGAGAATACTTAATCCAAAAAAAGAAATAAGCAATATAATAGGAGAAAACTTAGCAAATGTAAGTAGTGATAAGAATTTGGATGAACACTTTCGTACAAAGAAAAATAGTATAGAATTAATAACAATAAATTTTGAAACAAGGGGAAGATATATATTATAATAGAAAATTTGATATGGAAGAATTGGAATATGCTCTCTCGAACAGTAATAAATCTGCTCCTGGAGGTGATAATATTTGTTTTGAGATGATATGCCACTTAGCACCTTTGGCAAAGTCATACTTATTACAATTTTATAATCATTTATGGCTTCGGAATTTGTTTCCTGATGAATGGCGTAAAGCTATAATCATTCCTATCCCCAAACCTGGAAAGGATCCAAGCAATGTTAACAATTACAGACCAATATCTCTAACAAGTTGCTTATGTAAATTACTTGAAAAAATGGTGAATGCTCGACTAACGTGGCACATTCGAGAAAATAAAATTTTGACTCCTACTCAATTCGGGTCGCAATGTAACAGGTCTACATTAGATTCTCTCTCTTTTCTAGAAGACCATATACGCAGAGGATTTGAACGAAAACAGGTAACTGTAGCTGTCTTTTTTGACGTTGAAAAGGCTTATGATACTACATGGAGGTATCCTATATTAAAAACTTTACAAAATAACAACATCCGTGGACATTTACCCAAATTCATCCAAAACTTTCTGACAAAACGCAGTTTTCAAGTGAGAATTGATGATGTATTGTCTAGAACATTTCCACTTGAAAATGGTGTTCCACAGGGAAGTGTCCTTAGTGGCACACTATTTACCCTTGCAATAATGATATTAGTAAAACTTTACCTACTGGAATTAAAAGCAACCTTTATATGGATGATTTTGCCATCTATTATTCAGGGTCTCGCATTAAACATGCAGAACGCATTATTAACAAAACTATAGAAAAATAGATGAATGGACATCATCTGTAGGATTTAAATTAGCCATACATAAGACACAAGCAATCGCTTTCTACAAAGATAAAAGGTGGATGAAAAATGAAGAAATAGATTTGAAAATCAGAAGTCATAATATACCAATTGGCCAAACTGCAAAATTCTTAGGATTAGTACTTGACACTCATTTAAAATGGAAAGCCCACATAGCATACGTGAAATCAAAATGCAAAAAAGCTTTAAATCTAATTAGAAAATTATCAAGCACTACATGGGGAGCAGATAGACAAACCCTTACATTGCTATATAAAGCAACTGTACTGTCTATCATTGATTATGGCAGTGAAATATACGGCTCGGCCTCAGATACAACACTGAAATTATTAGACTCGGTTCACAATGAAGGTCTTCGAATATGCTCAGGAGCCTTTAGATCATCACCAACCTCTTCTTTACAGGTTGAATGTGGTGAACTACCTCTCTCTCTCCATAGAGAGTTAGTGACAATGAAGAGTGCCCTAAAGATTCAGTGTAGTGATTCCCAACAAAAAAACTATTTGAATTACGCGATACCTTTATTAACAATCATATACCACCTTTCCCAATAAGAGCTAGAAGACTGTTTGAGTCACTTAATATAAGTTCACAACTACCTTCAATAGTAAAATTACCGCCTCCATGGAATATGAATAAGATAAAAATTTGCACTAACTTAAAAATATTTAACAAAAAAAACTTACTCGTATACTCCAGAACACCATAGACAACATACAATAGAGCACATAAACCGAAAAGGTCCCCATTACGCAGTATATACGGATGGATCCAAATCAGAAAATACGGAGTGGGATATGCTGCAGTGTCCAAGGGACAAAACATACCAGTTCTCTCTCCCCAACGATGCTTCTGTACTTTACAAGCAGAGTTATGTGCAATAACATCGGCCATAGAAATAATCAAAGAACACCCCTTTAAAAATTTTGTGATTTATAGCGATCTAGAAGCGCTATAGAAGCCATTAAAAGTTACAATCCAGAAATGATATTGTGCAACAGATTAAGTTTTTTACTCCATAAATTATATAATAAGGGAAAAAATATTGAAATATGTTGGATCCCTGCCCATGTCGGAATAAAAGGAAACGAAGAAGCTGATAAAGCAGCCAAGGAGGCAGTCCACATGATGAGATCAGTATAAACATCCCTATTAGTGACTATATAGCTCATTTTAAAACAATCATTGTAAATAAATGGCAAAATATATGGAGAGAGGAATCAGAAAGTAATAAACTAAAACAAATAAAACCTGAAGTTAAGAAATGGAGCTCCATATATCAGAGAGAGAGACACACACAAGTAATCCTGACACGTCCTACGTATAGGCCACACTCGTCTGACACATGGGCACTTAATGAGCAGCCCACGTGACCCTGCTCCAGGAGTGCCCACAGTGCAAGGTGTTGATAACTGTCGGACACTGTGTTGTTGTGACGTGCCCAAGGTACGACCAGCAGAGGCTAGCAACCTTTGGTTTAATAAAAGAATAAAAGAAATTGTCAGAATCTTTCTCATTTTCAGTGGTTCCCGTTTTAACGTTTCTAAAGAAATCTGATTTAATTAATAAAATATAATAACCATACAAAAACCTCAGAGTAATTAATGAATTTTAGATCAAATTCTTAAGATTTTATTGAATTGTTATTAATTTTAATACACCTTTTTAATAAGTATGTATAGAATCGTGAGTAAATGTATTTATTGCGTGTTTGAGTTCTAGTATGGAAGTCTGTGCCCTTGTGCAGTTTTATAATTTATTTATTATACTTCATGACCTATTTGGTACCGGTTCCTGGCCTTTAGCCTAGACCTGGCATTTTATCTAATCCTTCGGGCCAGCCCTATGAGAGCTGAAAGTCAGCTCAGTGGTCTGGTTAAACTATTTTTATAATAATAATAATCCATACCATTTAGCCAGCACGTTCTCGGTCTCCTTCACCTCCTTTCTTACAAAACAAAATTCCGGATTACAGCCATATGCGCTTCACATCTTGGGCTTGCTTACACCCCCCTATAGCACTCCATTTTTTCCATAGGACCAAGATGCTAAAACAGTGTGCTATCGTTTCACCTGTGCAAACATTTTTAACACGTTTTCTTATCTCTACACTCCTCAAAAATCGTATCTCTTCTTACTTCACAATTATATACTACACAAACTGCTCTTTCTGCCATTTTTTTGTACTGTTGCTTTTGGCATATGCATTCCATTTCATGGTGCAGATTTTGGCAAGGGTCTAATTGGCCCTGTCCAATAAAAGGAAAGAAAAGCACCATCTGGTAACGTGACCTACCTCGAACGTCCTCCACAAACTAGCGTCTCTGTAGCTAAATCAAGTCATTAGATCTAGGCTAAAACCAAACTCTGGGATACAATAGAGGCTTTATTTCCCCAAAAAACATGAAAAAAAGGAAAATGAATTAGAAATCCTGAAACATGTAATACCATCACTCCTATTAATAATCATCTCAATTAAAATGCCACACACTACCCCTTTATAAAACACACCATTTCAACCACTACTGCTATTTTCCCAAAACCTAAGAGATAAAAGTGTCAGTCAGAGAATTCATTTTATTTGGTGAATTCGAATCCATGTGAGAGAGAAACCACAAATATCAGAAATAAAATAAGAATGGATCATGATTTCACTGTTAAAATCTTGTATTTGTGATTTGACCCTGACCTTTTTGGGTGACATTGAAATGACCTTGAAACATATCCTAGATTAATTACCACTCAATAGAATACAAGTGTATATAATATAAGCTATGAAATAAGGGAACACATCAATGAGATAAGTGTCAATATGTTTCAAAGTAACAAAAAAGAAGTCAAGGTTATTTGAGACTAATTTGACCACCTAAATGAGGTAAAAAATTTGTTACCGTCCATTTTTTAATTCCACATAAAATAAATTCAGAATCAGCCCTTATCTCAATTTGGAAATTCAAATCCTACGGGAGCACAATTTATGACATAGCCTACCACACTAATATCAGCGCATCAAGTCAACCGAGTGGCGTCAATAAGAGAGCACACCTGACTTTCATCTATATGCATAGGAGGTATAAAGGCTAATATCAAAATATTGTACATATTGGTCAGTTAGTTACTGAATGAGTTTCCTGGCCGCTGATTGGCCAGCAATTCATATAAATGCCACTGTATATCATTAAAAGAGTACGATTTCAACATCATACCTCTTGTCTGAATCAACTCCCGCTGAAACGAGCAAAGCAAAGTCTTACGGAAACAGACTCATTTCTGGCGCCCCTGCCTTAACACTATTCAAATGCTAATAACTCCAAAAGTATTGAAGATAAAAGAAAAATCCTTCCGGTAGATAAACCCTTAAACCTTTAAATTTCATCTCGTATAAAATTTAATTTTTTATTTTAAATTTTAAATATCATAAATTCACATTCAGATTATGTTTAAATTATTGCATTAGTCCCTGACGCTTTTCAAATGCTAATATCTCCAAAAATTATAAATTCTTTCGGTAGATACAACCTTACATCTTTAAATTTCATCCTATGAAAGATTTATTTTCAAAATATCGTAAATTCACATTCAAATGATGTTATAATTATTGCATTATAATTTGTGTCACGGACAAGCCCTAAAGCTTTTCAAATGCTTATATCTCCAAAAGCATTGAAGATAAAAGAAATTTTTTTATCGGCAGATAAAACCATACATATTTGAATATCATCCCATATAAGATTTATTTTTGAAATATCATAAATTCACATTTAAATTATGTTTTAATTATTGCCTTAGTCCCAAACACTATTCAAGCTAATATCCCCATAATATTGAAGATAAAACCTGACATCTTTAAATTTTATCCCATATAAGATTTAATTTTAAGATATCAGTCTTACTGGAAACCTGTTCATATCTGATAGCCCGACATGGCCCGGTCCTAACGCCATTCAAATGCTAATATCTCCAAAAGTGTCGAGGGTAAAAGAAAAATTATTTTGGAAGATAAAACCTGACATCTTTCAATTTCATCTCATATAAGATTGATTTAAGACTATTTGAAATGCAGTTAACGATAATAATTATAATTATGTAGCAGAGCGTTCAGAGATACCTAGTTAACCCTTGGATGGTTTAACTTGGAGGTTTGCGAGTAATCGCCATTAAGGGGTCCTATTTTTCTAACTATTTTGCCCGTTTAGTGACTGCGGGTGCATAGCGTTTAGGAAGCGTTAGTGTGAAACGCCTTGTTTTCTTTATTTTTACTAAACTCCTATGATATTCGATTCATGTTCTAAAACTGCTTTCTAGCAAAATCACTTTCATACCTGGCAGGCGGCTGGGCCCTAACGCTGTTCAAATGCTAATATCTCCAAAAGTATTGAAGATATAAAAGAAATATTCTTTTGGCAGATAAAACTTTACGTCTTTAAATTTCATCCAATGTAAGATTTATTTTTAAAATATCATAGATTCAAATTTAAATAAATGTTTTCATTATTGCATTATAATTTTTTCAAAATTGATGAATTCAGCCCCAAATTCGATAGTTTTCTTCTATACTTGGCATAGTTAAATTGCCTTCTCATCTCCACTATAAAGAATCAATTTCACATTTTATCGTTCGTCATATTATTACCTGTTTGATGTTGGAAGTCTTTGAAATGCAATTAACGATAACGTTTATGTAGCAGAGAATTCCAAGCTCCCTAGTTAAGCCTTATGGTTTAACTTGAGGCTTCGCGAGTTATTGCCTTTAGGGCACCCTACAGGTGATTATATTAAGGTTGTTTGCATATGGTTGTTTGGCTGTTATAAACAAACCTTAGTAACCAAAGTTTGTCTTAAATTCATGACGTCCAGATGTTGTATATATCTAGCTAACACAGGTTGTCTCCATTGCTGTATCTTTATATACTTATGCAAATTCACTATTTAAGAAGAATAACGTTGTTTACGGCAGTAACATCACAGTTTTGAGTGTTGTCTCCAAGTTTAGTAGATTCTTTTTTTTAATTAAATGTCACGGTGACTTTTTTTTTTTTTTATTATGCGAAAATGATTACAACATGCAGCATTACTTACATTTTGGCAAAGTACAATTAAATCTTGATATCATTCTAATACAAAGTCAAAATTTATTTGTTCAAACCCAGATTCGCTTTTCAAAATTAACATTGTCCAGATAATTAACTGTTACACATCTTAACACATAAGATACCTTAGCTACAGAAACTTAATTTTACAATAGATTTACAACATCGGTATTTTTTGAACAATTACAATACAAATATTCGACAGACACTTAACTAAAAGGTAATCAATTCAAAACTCACACCCCAAATTCTGTTTCGTGAAATTTTTTTTGACAAACTCCCTTTGTGCACCGTTTTTAATAAATAATGGTCAAAGCAGAATTTACTTTTGACAAATGATAACAATTCTCTCTGATTCCAATTTTTTGTTCTGCTGACCCAAACTGCATAAAAATACCTAGTAACTAACGCTAGCATACTGTTAGTCACCTTTCGTGGTCTGTTCGGAAAATACAACATTAGGTTATTTATAGAACATTCCTTTGCTATGTTACAAGTGTCATGCAACATGGTTTGGAAATACCACAAAATAGGTCTTAACTAAATGCATAAGTAAAACATGTGTAAGATATATTCTGTTTCTCCACACTTATCACAGCAGTCATGATCTTCAAGTTTTAAAATGCCTAACCGTTTGGTTAGTGGTAATAACGCGATGTACAGTTGGACACAGGTTTACCTGGTACATCATCTTGAGAGACTTCGAAAAATTACATGGTAACAGTGTTTACTGTGGGAAAAGGAGTTAGTTTGGTGGGCGGAGTTATTAGGTATGGTTGGAAAAAGACACACACATGGAGTAAAAAAAAAAAAAAATCTGAGCAGTTTATTTCGTTGTAATGAAGATTGTTGTCTCACTTGTAATTTAAGTTTGTTTATTAAGGTTCCATTTAACTTTCGGCCAAGACGTTATCTTTCCACCGTGTCTATTATTATATATCGGTCATATTCATTACACAATACTTCAAATGTTTCAACATTTTAAAGTTATATTGGTATTGCCGAAAATCGCTAACATCATAACAAGATATTTTAGCCTTATCACGTAAGCCAAGTTTACAGCATCGGTTGCAGTGCGTTTCCTACAAATTCTACAATAGGAAGCTATAAAGAGAAGCGCAGCAGCACTTGATTGAATATACCCAAAAACTCAATGAATGTGTTAAAAGTCTCCGACACTTAGCTCCTCTCTCTCTCTCTCTCTCTCTCTCTCTCTCTCTCTCTCTCTCTCTCTCTCTCTCTCTCTCTCTCTCTCTCTCTCTTATACTAGCTAACTTATCTCTCTCTCTCTCAGCTATACTAGCTAACTTAGTGACATGATGCCATCTAGAAAAACCCCTGCGCTCAATATGCGGTTCTGATATGTCATTAGTGTATTCAGGAGAGGATCAGTGACATATAATATCGATGACTGCCCTTCCTGACAATACCCATAAGCATAACCAAAGCAAAGAAATTTCTCATCTCTGATACTGTAATGTCATACCACTCTTGTTCCCTTGAGTGTTCGCTTGATATATTACCCCATTTCATAACATGAAATTAACGATTGGATCTCTCTACAGTCAGTTCCATTATAGAATCATTAAAAACAATAAAAAAAACTTTATTTCTGATATACTGTCATCAAAATCGAAGGTTTGTGACAAAAAATTATTACCACCAATCCTTTGCCACACTGGATTAGCTGGTTTGACATTTCTGACAACCTCCTAGGCCACCCTTACCTCCCCTCCCCCGTGCTGTGCAAACGGCCAACAAGACCTCTAATAAGGCACAAAGTAGTACAGAAACAATATCGATACAATAAGCTATGAAGGCGCGCAAATTAAAAAACTTGAGAACGTCACATGACGTAAACAACATGTGTGCGACGACTTCTGCAACACATCATATGACGTGGTTGACCTTTTAATGGGTTAACTGTTGTTTTTCTAAAATTATGTATGCACTGATATATTATAGACTATATATTTAGTTGACCTCAGGTGATAGGTGAAGTCATTTGGGCTTTCCGTATAGTGGCTGACATAAAGAGAGTATCATCTACTGAATTGACAGTTACCTTTTAATATATCCTACAGAGCATATGACCCCTATACTCAGAAATGACGACGGCCAAAAAATATGCCACATTTTTACCCTTGTTCGTATAACTTAGGTTTTAACCAAAGATACATTGAAAATATCAGTAGGATATAAACCATTACATTTCAAATAATGGAAACTATTTTAATAGACTCCAAGAAGCTAATAAGCGAAAATAAGCGGCAAAGTATATCCTTATCGGCCACACCACAGTGAACAAAGTATACAGGTAAGGCAGTTTGCCAGTACTGTTAGCGACCTCACTGTATGAAAACAGTGCTCAGCGAGTCATTCAGTTCTATAATTCAATGCTGTTAATAAGAAACGCTGATTAGGAAGACACATCAAAAACATGTGGGGCCCGAGTAAATAGGAAAGTTTACTGCAATACTCTCAATATTGTATGGCGACATTATGCCTTTTTTTTTTTTTTACAGATACTTCAAATATTATATCAAGAATATCATGGTTATAATAAAAACTTGTTGTGAATTGTTTATTAAAACATATAATCAAATAACTAGTGAGAACAAAATGAGAACATTTTATGTCCTATTACAAAAAATATAACATTTATATTATACAATCTAATACCTTGACCATCCACCATCTCTCTCTGTCGCTTCCCTCAATCTGTCGGGCATCGAATGAACAAGGTTGAAAATTTGCTGCGGTCTCCGTCTACAAATTTCCCACTGAGAGTTAATGTGAGCCATGAGTTGCTGTGTTGTTCTCTCATGTTTCATTTTCCATGTGTTCACCATCTGGGCCCACACGTGTTCAATCACATTCAAATCTGCTCCTTTGCTCAGCCATTCAAGAAGAAGCAGGTTATCCTGTCCGGCAAACCACTCTTGAACAACGCGAGCAGTGTGAATGGAACTCTGGTCGTGCATGAACAGGATGGGCCCTGATGGGAAGGGAAAATTCCTTTCTCGTAACGAAGGCAAGAAGGAGGTTTGCAGCAGCTCAACATACTTAGCTGCTGTAAATTGTCCCTCGATATGGAACACATCACCCATACCATGCAGACACACCCAGCCCCATACGTTGCAGGTGACATGGCCGGATCGAACCACCCCAATGATGTTACGTGGTTCATATCTGAATGAGAGAAAAAAATGGGGGTGTATAATATAAATCATATTGTCTATTTATTTAATTATATTTGAGGAAAAGAGCAAATGATGCCACTGTCCCTTACCTAATATTTATCTCAGAAATAGCATTCTTATTTATGTTTACTCCCTTTATATATTTTGACAGTCCACTTCCATGGAACAAAATTTGAAGATTAATAATTGATATAAAGAAGAATGCAATTAATAATTGATGCAAGTAATGATTTTGCTAATCAAACCGAGTTCTATTTGTTTGCCAACAATGCAGCTTCCCATGCGATGTGGACGAGAAGCACTTCTCGTCAGTAAAGATGACCCGGCCCCAAAAGTCCAAACCCTTATCAGCACGACTGTGGCAAAATCAAGCCTTCCCGCCTTATGTCGCTCCGTCAAGAGCTCCTTCGTTGCTGGAGTTCTGTGATGAATCCCAGCAGCGTGGAGTCTGCGTCGTACTGTCATCGATGACACTTCTAATCCAAGGTCTTCACGAATGGCCTCAGCATTGGTTAAGGGTTGCTCTAGAGCCGCCCTGATAATGGCATCATCCTCAGCTGGGGTGGTTTTCCGTGGACCCCCTGGCCTAGCTAAGCGAACATATTATCTTAAATGTTTAACTTATAATTTATATAACATCGCAATCCATTCTAGATTCACTTTCATTTAGACAACAAAAATCATGCTCCACAACAAACCTCTATGTTGGCCCTTGATATGTCAGTAGAGTGGTTGGTCCCAAAGGGGACTATGAATAGTAAAGTCTCCTACTATAAGTAGGGGATCAGATAGATCACTGAAGTTTGAATGGACATTTTGTTGATTGTACAAATTACATACAGTGATCATAACTTTATCGGGCATATATAGTTTGGCGGCTGTTATCTGATAGGTTCATATGTTACACTGCTGTGATCATATATAGCAGTGCCAAGTTTTCCACCATTTGTTGGCGAATAACAAGCAAGCTTGTAGTACCGGAATTTCTGTGTAGGGTTAGGCCCTACATGTTGTAAGCAAATGCACATGGGGCTGTAGTCCCGTAGGACTCTTTGTAGTTCACCCAATTGCAAAACATGTCAAAGGATTGTTTACACTCCATTGGATGGTTTTATGATCCATTATTGGGTGGTATAGGTTTTTAAATTCTGCAGGTTAACTGCAGATTTTATTTTGTCTCTTGGTTTATACATATTTGAGTTGCTTTGAGGTTTCTTAATTGTAGTATTTATTTATTGAGAATTAAACTCTACAGTTGATTGTTTTCATAGCTGATTATTAATGTGTCTTTTTTTGTTCAATTATTTATTTCTTGAATTGCAAAAGATTCAGAACATAGTCCATCCTCATGATGTTGGGCTAAAGGACATTTTTGCAGTCGGAACAAACATTATTATACAATTCTGGATTGGAGACTTCTGTTTTGGTTGGTAATTGGCAAGCACTTATAAAAAATAATAAAGATATTTTGCATATCTTTATTATTCTGCTGCTTGATGTTATGTTGGTTAAGTTTTAGGTTTTTAACTGCAGTTGTGAAAGAGGGATTTTTGGATGGATTAAGGACCCCTTTACTTTTAAATCCAGTCTAGCTTCTTTAGCTGTCATTCCTGTTCTAGTCATTAACAGTTTAAACTCCGTATTGTATTGGTAAAAGGAGCACTCTTTAGATCTAGCATGATAAGCTAACCCACAATTCCAATTTGTAGTATGCTGTTCAGATGAGCAGACTGCACATAATTGTCTTATTATGACATTTTTTGTATGTGTGGCCAAATTTTGAGTATTGTGTGCACTGAAGTGGTTTTGGTATGATGGGCATACTTCTCTACTTTGCCCAAGAATTTTAATTTTAAGTGGAAGACTTTGACAAGTAAATTTTACTTCTGCAGTTTTAATTTCTTTATTCTTATCCCTTCTGTTTCGAATTGAATAAACTTCTAGGTCGTGGATATTATGATACCTTAGTTTAAGGGAGTCAAGTAGCAAGTGTCTTGGAGGTGATCTTCACCTTCAATGTTAGGTAAGATGACCATACCTTGTACATAATTTAACATTTCCTGGCCTGTGATTGTTAGTTTTATGCCACTAATTTCTTTCATATTCAAAAAGGCAGTGAACTGTTTTTTAGTGGTTACTTCAAGTAACCACTCATTAGTTTTGGTATATCTGCAGTCCATTTCTTGGGATGGACACAGGTTCAGTAATTTGTTTGCAACTATAGCAGTTGGAATTTTGTTCTGCTGTAAGGATCAGAAATCTTGACCAGTTCTCTAATTCAAAAAGGTGGTCAAAATGCACCAGTGTAGGGTCCAGTCAGAAGTTTCTTTTCCTCTTTGGGGCCTGCTTTGTGCGTGATGCCAGTGTGGGGGGGTTGGGAGGGTTATTCACCTCCTATTCAGAGTTATGTTTTGCCATGTATGGTTCCAGTGTTACAACATTGGAA
>NC_087218.1:63240660-63264941 GCF_015104395.2 Macrobrachium nipponense | reverse complement strand
CTTGGTCTTTAACAGTATTTGGGCCAGTTAAGTTAAGTATATCTTAGTTTTACCAGACCACCTGAGCTGATTAAGCTCTCCTAGGGCTGGCCCGAAGTATTAGATATTTTTACGTGACTAGGAACCAATTGGTTACCTAGCAACGGGACCTACAGCTTATTGTGGGATCCGAACCACATTTATCGAGAAATAATTTCTATCACCAGTAATAAATTCCTCTGGTTCCGCGTTGGCCGAGCCGAGAATCGAACTTCGGACCACCAGGTTGGTAGCCGAGCGCGATATGTCCTCGGCCAACGTGGAACTATTTGGGCCAGTTAAACTCATGAATCCCCATAGGGGGGTAGGGCCATCAGTGGACCTCATGCGGTACACTGTAGGCATTACTTAGGGTTCTTTGCAGCGTGCCTTCGTCCCCTAGCTGCAACCACTTTCATTCCTTATACAGTACCTTGTTTCATATTCTCTTTCTTTATCTTACTTCCACCCTCTCTTATCGGCGTCGGTGACCCTGGTAGCTGTAACGCCAGATAACTCACAATCAATCAACCACCCTCTCCTAACGCTTGATTCATAGTGCAACTGGAAGGTTTTCCTCATGTTAAACCTCTCAAACCTTTTACTGTTAATTTTCATTTCAGTGCTGAAAGACCTCATTTGTTCCAGTGCTTGGTCGTTGACCTAAACTCTATATTCAACTCGGTTCAAACTAACGTAATTCCTGAAAAATATTGCATATGGCATGGTGACCTATTGCAACTAAAACAGAGTAATGCAAGGGGTTGTCATGAGTCTCTTTTCATTATTGTTTATTCATCAAGCAGTTATTCCACATGCACACTTTTTCTTCAATACATAACGCTAAAGCGAAGATATTTCAATATTTTTGTCTTTGTAACTCCATTATTGGCGCTTGGGTCTCTTTAGAGATATCAGTAATAAGCTATCTACCCAAAATGGGGTTTGGACCCAGAGAAAAACAGTATAAGTTTCTGTCATGTTCATCCTTTAACTGCTTAATCGTGGATCCTTTAACTGCTCAATCGTGGATCCTTTAACTGCTTAATCGTGGATCCTTTAACTGCTTAATCGTGGATCCTTTAACTGCTCAATCGTGGATCCTTTAACTGCTTAATCGTGGCTGAATCCTGTGCCAAAAACTTGGACATTAGTCTCTTCATATCCTAGTACGTATATTAAAGGCTCATCAGTTTCGAATTAAACCTCCGCCCGTCAAACATCATTCGCCTCATGTTTGGTAAAGATCATCTCTTCCATACCATTTAGCCAGCACGTTATCGGTCTCCTTCTCCTCCTTTCTTACAAAACTTCCGGATTACAGCCATATGCGCTTCACATCTCGGACTTGCTTTACACCCCCTATAGCACTCCATTTTTTTCATAGGACTAAGATGCTAAAACAGTGAGCTATCGTTTCACCTGTGCAAACATTTTTAACACCTTTTTGTATCTCTACACTTCTCAAAATTCGTATCTATTTTTACTTTACAATTACATACTACGCAAACTGCTCTTTCTGCCATTTTTTTTTTTACTGTTGCTTTTGGCATATGGATTCCATTTCATGGTGCAGATTTTGGCAAGGGTCTAATTGGCCCTGTCCAATAAAAGGAAATAAAAGCACCATCTGGTAACGTGACCTACCTCGAACGTCCTCCACAAACTAGCGTCTCTGTAGCTAAATCAAGTTATTAGATCTAGTCTAAAACCAAACTCTGGGATACAATAGAGGCTTTATTTCCCCAAAAAACATGAAAAAAAAGGAAAAGGAATTGGAAATCCCGAAACATGTAATACCATCACTCCTATTAATAATGATCTCAATTAAAATGCCACACACTACCCCTTTATAAAACACACCATTTCAACCACTACTGCTATTTTCCCAAAACCTAAGAGATAAAAGTGACAGTCAGAGAATTCATATTATTTGGTGAATTCGAATCCATGTGAGAGAGAAACCACAAATATCAGAAATAAAATAAGAATGGATCATGATTTCACAGTTAAAATCTTGTATTTGTGATTTGACCCTGACCTTTTTGGGTGACATGGACATGACCTTGAAACATATCCTAGAATAATTACCACTCAATAGAATACAAGTCTATATAATATAAGCTATGAAATAAGGGAACACATCAATGAGATAAGTGTAAATGTTTCAAAGTAACAAAAAAAAAAGTCAAGGTTATTTGGGGCTAATTTGACCACCTAAATGAGGTAAAAAAATTTGTTACCGTCCATTTTTTAATTCCACATAAAGTAAATTCAGAATCAGCCCTTATCTCAATTTGGAAATTCAAATCCTACGGGAGCACAATTTATGACAGCCTACCACACTAATATCAGCGCATCAAGTCAACCGAGTGGCGTCAATAGAGAGCACGCCTGACTTTCATCTATATGCATAGGAGGTATAAAGGCTAATATCAAAATATTGTACATATTGGTCAGCTACTGAATGAGTTTCCTGGCCGCTGATTGGCCAGCAATTCATATAAATACCACTGTATATCATTAAAAGAGTACCATTTCAACATCATACCTCTTGTCTGGATCAACTCCCGCTGAAACGAGCAAAGCAAAGTCTTCCTTAAACAAGCTCATTTCTGGCGGCCCCACCTTAACACTATTCAAATGCTAATATCTCCAAAAATATTGAAGATAAAAGAAAAATCCTTTCGGTAGATAAACCCTTAAACCTTTAAATTTCATCTCGTATAAAATTTGGTTTTTATTTTAAATTTTAAATATCATAAATTCACATTTAGATTATGTTCAAATTATTGCATTAGTCCCTGACGCTTTTCAAATGCTTATATCTCCAAAAATTGTAAATCCTTTCGGGATATACAACCTTACATCTTTAAATTTCATCCCATGAAAGATTTATTTTCAAAATATCGTAAATTCACATTCAAATGATGTTATAATTATTGCACTATAATTTGTGTCACGGACAGGCCTTAAAAGTTTTTCAAATGCTTATATCTCCAAAAGCATTGAAGATAAAAGAAAAATTTTTATCGGCAGATAAAACCATACATTTTTTTAATATCATCCCATATAAGATTTATTTTTGAAATATCATAAATTCACATTTAAATTATGTTTTAATTATTGCCTTAGTCCCAAACACTATTCAAGCTAATATCCCCATAATATTGAAGATAAAAGAAAAATTCTTTCGGCAGATAAAACCTGACATCTTTAAATTTCATCCCATATAAGATTTAATTTCAAGATAGTCTTACTGGAAACCTGTTCACTTCTGATAGCCCGACATGGCCCGGTCCTAATGCCATTCAAATGCTAATATCTCCAAAAGTGTCGAAGGTTAAGGAAAAATTATTTTGGAAGATAAAACCTGACATCTTTCAATTTCATCTCATATAAGATTTAAGACTATTTGAAATGCAGTTAACGATAATAATTATAATTATGTAGCAGAGCGTTCAGAGATACCTAGTTAACCCTTGGATGGTTTAACTTGGAGGTTCGCGAGTTATCGCCTTTAAGGGGTCCTATTTTTCTAACTATTTTGCCCGTTTAGTGACTGCGGGTGCATAGCGTTTAGGAAGCGTTAGTGTGAAACGCTTTGATTTCTTAAATGCGGGGGTTATTGATTCATTCGTCATAGCTTGTTCCTTTATTTTTACTATACTCCTATAATATTCGATTCATGTTCTAAAACTGCTTTCTAGCAAAATCACTTTCATACCTGGCAGCCGGCCGGGCCCTAACGCTGTTCAAATGCTAATATCTCCAAAAGTATTGAAGATATAAAAGAAATATTCTTTTGGCAGATAAAACTTTACGTCTTTAAATTTCATCCAATATAAGATTTATTTTTAAAATATGATAGATTCAAATTTAAATAAATGTTTTCATTATTGCATTATAATTTTGTCAAAATTGATGAATTCAGCACCAAATTCGATAGTCTTCTTCTATACTTGGCATAGTTAAATTGTCTTCTCGTCTCCACTATAAAGAATCATTTCACATTTTATCATTCGTCATATTATTACCTGTTTGATGTTGGAAAACTGTTTAAAATGCAGAAGCGCTTACAGTTTAGTTGCCCACGGGTTTCGTCTGCTAGGAAATCGGCGGAGCAATACAAACAAGATGGCGGACGGTTTGTTTTGGCGCAAGGTTTGAAAACATGCGTATTGTAGAAAACCCTAAAATCTTATAAAACGGTAATGGGGTGGGGGACCCTTTTGGGAAGCGGGGTTTTTGGGTGGGGGGGGGGGAGAACACACGAGTTTTGGTTAAAAGTTAATGAAAACGGTAAGGGGGGACCTATTGGGAAACCGGGGTTTATGGGTGGGGGGAGACACAGACGACGACAATGAACAAGAAAAACCACGAAACCCTAGCAGACGAAACCAGTGGCCAACTAAACTGTAGGAGCTCCCGGCCTAGGCTACTAAACTGTCCCCCTACTCAACATTCGTAGACCGAACATATGGGCTATTAGCCTAATAGAACGTTCATGCATGAAATGCAGTACCTGGCCAACTGAAGTGATCGTTACCAAACGAACCAACCTAACCAAACTTAGGCCGCGTGCCCTTACCTGGCCGGGGGGCTTCGCCCCCCTGGACCCCCCAGTATAGTATATTAACAGTGATTGCTACCTAACCAAGGGAACCAACCTAACCAAAGTTAGTCTCCACGTCCTTACCTGGCCGGGGGGCGAAGCCCAGTATTGTATATTAACAGTGATTGCGACCTAACCAAAGGAACCAACCTAACCAAACTTAGTCTGCATGTCCTTACCTGGCCGGGCCTGGACCCCCTGTGTAGTATGTTAACAGTTTTTAATACCTAACCTATAAAACTTGTCCTTACGGATGGCTGGCACCCGTATGTCCTTACTGATATCTTAACAAAGTGAATATTTCCGAGAATACATTGGTTAAAGTCAAGGCCACGTGAATGTTCTGATGTGTTGAGCGGCCCTGACTTCAGCTTAGCGGGAAATACAATGGCGTGCTTTATTACGGCAAAATAATGAACATAACGTGCATTTACATTGATAAGCTTACCTTGGAGATGTTGCGAGTCGTCAAATGATTGGCCGGTCCCCCCCCCCCCCAACCCCCCCCCCCCCCCCCAGAAATATAAAACTTGATAAAGAAAATCGGAGTCGTTCAAATCTTCGGGGTACAGGATTTTTTTTCTTTCTTGTTGAGACGGTTTGTTTTCCGAGATAACTGAAAACTTCCCCTTTTTTCAAAAGTCCGACGGTGCCTTCATTACAGTCCTTACACAGCCACTAAAATCACCCAGTAGGCCTGTTTTCATTAAATAAATAATGAGCGATCGTTCATCGCGACACAAAATGTAGATGTCTTCTAGAGTGACGGGAACGGCGGCAGTGAAATCCACGTGTGAGGGACACGAAAAATTATCGGCAGAAGAAGACATAGTAATTATGATCGTAGCACTGTACAAGCTGAGAAGCAGGAACAGACTATGGAAGAATGTAAAAAAATGAAGGTCCTACAGATTAGTTGGCCAAGGATAAAAATATCAAAGAATGTAAAAAAAAAAAATGTATCTCCTACAGATTAGGTGGGCAAGGCTAAAAATTTAGATTAATGTAAAAAAAAAAGTGGAGCTCCTACACATTAGTTGGGCAAGGGTAAAAATATCGAATAATGTAAAACAAAAGTGGAGCTCCTACAGATTAGTTGGGCAAGGGTAAAAATATCGAATAATTTAAAAATATCAAATAACGTAAAATAAAGTGGAGCTCCTAAAGATTAGTTGGGCAAGGGACTAATACCAACAGGATGGCTGCCGTTTGTTTTGGCTTTCATGTTGTTGCATGTTCGGGTTCGGGCCGGGTCGGTTCCGTGGGTTCGGTTCGGGTCGGCTGCGGGACGTCTGCGAGAACTACTTACCTTGGCGGAGTGATTAAAGACCGGGCAAAATGGTGTTATGCGGCCCGGGCAACTAAACTGTAATCAACCCAAAATGCAATTAACCCTCTTACGCCGAAGCGGTAAAAATAAAATTGTCTCCCGTGTGCCGGAGGTGTTTCAGAGTGAGCACGGAAGCGGAAATTTTTTTTTTCAAAAAATCACAGCGCGCTTAGTTTTCAAGATTAAGAGTTCATTTTTGGCTCCTTTTTTTGTCATTGGCTGAAGTTTAGTATGCAACCATCAGAAATGAAAAAAATTATCATTATCATATATAAATAATGCGATATATGATAGCGCAAAAACGAAATTTCATGTATAATTGTATTTAAATCGCGCTGTGCGCAAAACGGTTAAAGATAACAAGTTACTTTTTTTTTCGTTGTAATGTACACTAAATTGCTAAATTGCAATCATTTTGGTATATAACACATTGTAAAATGATAAAAGCAACACAGAGAAAATATTATCACAAAATAATGCATGAATTCGTAACACGCGTACGTAAACAATTATTTTTTTCAAATTCACCATAAATCTAGATATTTTCCTAGAGACTTCCAATTTTCTTTCAAAATGAAGAAAAAATGATTGAATATTACTATACTGTAAGAGTATTAGCTTACAATTGCAGTTTTCGACCATATCTGACGAGTTAAAGTTGACCGAATGTCGAATTTTTTTATGTATATATTTTTTATATGCAATTATTTCGGAAATAAGAAAAGCTACAACCTTCAAATATTTTTCGTTTTATTCTACATGAAATTGCGCACATTTTCATATATAAAACTCTATGAAATGCCTAATATGAAACGGAGCAAATATTCCGAGAATGGTACGTACGCATTTCGGAGATTTGTGGCGGAGAATCCGCGCGCGGAGAGAAGGAAAGATTTTTTTTTAAATTCACCATAAATCTAAATATTTTGCTAGAGACTTCGAATTTGTTTCAAGATGAAGATAAATTACTGAATATTACTAGACTGTAAGAGTTTTTAGCTTACAATTGCGTTTTTCGACGATTTCGGTAGAGTCAAAGTTGACCAAAAACGTGGGTTTTTTTTTTTTCTATTTACATCGATTTATATGCAAATATTTCAAAAATGAGAAAAGCTACAACCTTCAATTATTTTTTGTTGTATTCTACATGAAATTGCGCACATTTTCATATGTAAAACTTTATGTAACGGCTAATTTAAAATGGTGCAAACATTATTACACAATCGCACGTATGATTTTTTCGGAAGAGAACCCGTTTTTTACCGCGCGGACGTAAAGAAAATGTTTTTTTTTTTCATAAATTCACCATAAATCGAAATATTGTGCTAGAGACTTCAAATTTGTTGCAAAATGAAGGTAAATGCTTGAATATTACTAGAATATAAGTGTTTTAGCTTACAATTGCGTTTTTCGACCATTTAGGTAGAGTCAAAGTTGACCAAAGGTTGAAATTTTGGCAATTATCGTTATTTATATGAAAATATCTCAAAACTGATAAAAGCTACAACCATGGGTTGTTTTTAGTTGTATTGTGCATGAAATTGCGCACATTTCCATATATAAAACTTTATATAACGGCTAATTTTTAAAATGGTGCAAACATTACCACAATCGCATGTATGATTTTTTTCGGAAGAGTTACCGCGCGGACGTAAGGAAAAAGTTTTTTCATAAATTCACCATAAATCAAATATAGTGCTAGAGACTTCCAATTAGTTGCAAAATTAAGGTAAATGATTGAATATTACTAAAATATAAGAGTTTTAGCTTACAATTGCGTTTTTTCGACCATTTCGGTAGAGTCAAATTTGACCGAAGGTTGAAATTTTTGCAATTATCGTTATTTATATGAAAATATCTCAAAACTGATAAAAGCTACAATCATGAGTATTTTATTGTTGTATTCTACATACAAATGCGCACATTTTCATATATAATACTTCATGTAACGGCTAATTTACAATGGTACAAAAATTATGTCAAAGTGACGAAATAATTTCCGAGATGTGTCACAGATACTTTTTAGTGTGGCAAGAAAGAAATTCGCGCTTGTGCGCCTGCGTAACGATTGTAAACAAAACAACACCTTGATCCGTGAACTCCCAGCATCCCCCAAGGCGCGTGATTCAAAAGTTTTAGGCTGGTAGGCCTATAAGTATTTTTCCGCGAATTTTAAAAAAAACTTTTGTAAGTCGACGTAAAATACGTCCAGTCGGCACACGGGAGACAAAAAATGTCGACGTAAAATACGTCCAGTCGGCGTAAGAGGGTTAACGATAACGTTTATGTAGCAGAGAATTCCAAGCTCCCTAGTTAAGCCTTATGGTTTAACTTGAAGCTTTGCGAGTTATTGCCTTTAGGGCACCCTACAGGTGATTATATTAAGGTTGTTCACATATGGTTGTTTGGCTGTTATAAACAAACCTTAGTAACCAAAGTTTGTCTTAAATTCATGACGTCCAGATGTTGTATATATCTAGCTAACACAGGTTGTCTCCATTGCTGTATCTTTATATACTTATGCAAATTCACTATTTAAGAAGAATAACGTTGTTTACGGCAGTAACATCACAGTTTTGAGTGTTGTCTCCAAGTTTAGTAAATTCTTTTTTTTAATTAAATGTCATGGTGACTTTTTTTTCTTTATTATGCGAAAATGATTACAACATGCAGCGTTACTTACATTTTGGCAAAGTACAATTAAATCTTGATATCATTTCTAATACAAAGTCAAAATTTATTTGTTCAAACCCAGATTCGCTTTTCAAAATTAACATTGTCCAGATAATTAACTGTTACATATCTTAACACATAAGATACCTTAGCTACAGAAACTTAATTTTACAATAGATTTACAATATCGGTATTTTTTTTAACAATTACAATACAAATATTCAACAGACACTTAACTAAAAGGTAAGCAATTTAAAACACACACTCCAAATTCTGTTTCGTGAAATTTTTTTGACAAACTCCCTTTGTGCACCGTTTTTAATAAACAATGGTCAAAGCAGAATTTACTTTTGACGAATGATAACAATTCTCTCTGATTCCAATTTTTTGTTCTGCTGACCCAAACTGCATAAAAATACCTAGTAACTAACGCTAGCATGCTGTTAGTCACCTTTCGTGGTCTGTTCGGAAAATACAACATTAGGTTATTTATAGAACAGTCCTGTGCTATGTTACAAGTGTCATGCAACACGGTTTGGAAATACCACAAAAAAAGGTCTTAACTAAATGCAAAAGTAAAACATGTGTAAGATATATTCTGTTTCTCCACACTTATCACACCAGTCATGATCTTCAAGTTTTAAAATACTTAACCGTTTGGTTAGTGGTAATAACGCGATGTACAGTTGGACACAGGTTTACCTGGTACACACATCTTGAGAGACTTAGAAAAATTACATGGTAACAGTGTTTACTGAGGGAGATGGGGTGGCGGGAGAGAACCCCTTCTCTGCTAGCAAGAGTTCCACCAATAAGCTCTGGAGTTCATTTGATGGGCGGAGTTATTAAGTATGGTTGGAGAAAGACACACACACACACATGGAGTAAAAAAAAAAAGAAATCTGAGCCGTTTATATTGTTGTAATGAAGATTGTTGTCTCACTTGTAATATAAGTTTGTTTATTAAGGTTCCGTTTAACTTTCGGTCAAGACGTTATCTTTCCATTATTATATATCAGTCATATTCATTACACAGTACTTAAAATATATCAACATTTTAAAGTTATATTGGTATTACCGAAAATCGTGAACATCATAACAAGATATTTTAACCTTATCACGTAAGCCAAGTTTACAGCATTGGTTGCAGTGCGTTTCCTACAAATTCTATAATAGGAAGCTATGAAGAGAAGCGCAGCAGCACCTGATTGAATATACCCAAAAACTCAATGAATGTGTTAAGAGTCTCCGACACTTGGCTTCTCTCTCTCTCTCTCTCTCTCTCTCTCTCTCTCTCTCTCTCTCTCTCTCTCTCTCTCTCTCTCTTATACTAGCTAACTTATCTCTCTCTCTGCTATACTAGCTAACTTAGTGACATGATGCCATCTAGAAAAACCCCTGCGCTCAGTATGGAGTTCTGATATGTCATTAGTGTATTCAGGAGAGGGTCAGTGACCCAATAATATCGAAGACTGCCCTTCCTGACAATACCCATAAGCATAACCAAAGCAAAGAAATTTCTCATCTCTGATACTGTAATGTCATACCACTTGTTCCCTTGAGTGTTCGCTTGATATATTACCCCATTTCATAACATGAAATTAACGATTGGATCTTTTTACAGTCAGTTCCATTATAGAACCATTAAAAACAGAATAAAAAAAACTTTATATCTGATATACTTTCATCAAAATCGAAGGTGTGCGACAAAAAATTATTACCACCAATCCTTTGCCACACAGGATTAGCTGGTTTGACATTTCTGACAACCTCCTAGGCCACCCTTACCTCCCCTCCCCCGTGCAGTTCATATAAATGGAAGACGAGCAGTGCAAACGGCCAGCAAGACCTCTAATAAGGCACAAAGTAGTACAGAAACAATAAGGATACAATAAGCTATGAAGGCGCGCTAATTTAAAAACTTAAGAACGTCACATGACGTAAACAACATGTGTGGGACGACTTCTGCAACACATCATATGACGTGGTTGACCTTTTAAGGGTTAACTGTTGTTTTTCTAAAATTATGTATGCACTGATATATTATAGACTATATATTTCGTCGACCTCAGGTGATAGAAGAAGTCATTTGGGCTTTCCTTATAGTAGTGGCTGACATAAAGAGAGTATCATCTACTGAATTGACAGTTACCTTTTAAAATATCAGTAGGATATAAAGCATTACATTTCAAATAATGGAAACTATTTTAATAGACTCCAAGAAGCTAATAAGCGGCAAAGTATCATATCTTTATCGGCCACACCGCGGTGAACAAAGTATACAGGTAAGGCAGTTTGCCAGTACTGTTACCGACCTCACTGTATGAAAACAGTGCTCAGCGAGTCATTCAGTTCTATAATTCAATGCTGTTAACAAGAAATGGTGATTAGGAAGACACATCAAAAACATGTGGGGCCCAAATAAGTAGGAAAGTTTACTGCAATACTCTCAATTTTGTATGGAGACATTATGCTATTTTTTTTTTACAGATACTTCAAATATTATATCAAGAATATCATAGTTATAATGAAAACTTGTTGTGAATTATGTTTCTTAAAACATATAATCAAATAACTAGTGAGAACAAAATGAGAACATTTTATGTCCTATTACAAAAAATATAACATTTATATTATACAATCTAATACCTTGACCATCCACCCTCTCTCTCAGTCGCTTCCCTCATTTTGTCGGGCATCGAATGAACAAGGTTGAAAATTTGCTGCAGTCTCCATCTACAAATTTCCCATTGAGAGTTGATGTGAGCCATGAGTTGCTGTGTTGTTCTCTCATGTTTCTTTTCCATCTGTTCACCATCTGGGCCCACACGTGTTCAATCACATTCATATCTGCTCCTTTGCTCGGCCATTCAAGAAGAAGCAGGTTATCCTGTCCGGCAAACCACTCTTGAACAACGCGAGCAGTGTGAATGGAACTCCGGTCGTGCATAAACAGGATGGACCCTGTTGGGAAGGGAAATTTCCTTTCTCGTAACGAAGGCAAGGAGGAGGTTTGCAGCAGCTCAACATACTTAGCTGCTGTAAATCGTCCCTCGATATGGAACACATCACCCATGCCATGCAGACACACCCAGCCCCATATGTTGCAGGTGACATATAAATCATATTGTCTAATTATTTATTTAATTATATTTGAGGAAAAAGAGCAAATGATGCCACTGTCCCTTACCTAATATTTATCTCAGAAATAGCATTCTTATTTATGTTTACTCCCTTTATATATTTTGACAGTCCAGTTCCGTGGAACAAAATCTGAAGATTAATAATTGATATAAAGAAAAATGCAATTCCTAATTGATGCAAGTAATGATTTTGCTTATCATACCGAGTTCTATTTGTTCGCCAACAATGCAGCTTCCCATGCGATGTGGACGAGAAGCACATCTCGTCAGTAAAGATGACCCGGCCCCAAAAGTCCAAACCCTTATTAGGACGACGTTGGGCAAAATCAAGCCTTCCCGCCTTATGTCGCTCCGTCAAGAGCTCCTTCGTTGCTGGAGTTCTGTGATGAATCCCAGCAGCGTGGAGTCTGCGTCGTACTGTCATCGATGACACTTCTAATCCAAGGTCTTCACGAATGGCCTCGGCGTTGGTTAAGGGTTGCTCTCGAGCTGCCCTGATAATGGCATCATCCTCAGCTAGGGTGGTTTTCCGTGGACCCCCTGGCCTAGCTAAGAGAACATATTATCTTAAATGTTTAACTTATAATTTATATAACATCGCAATCAATTCTAGATTCTTCAAATTTTGTACTTGATGGATTGATCATAATTTAGTAAACATGGCTGTATATTTTTGGTTTCAAAAGCATATCAAATATAACGTGATTACATATTTCCATAATATTCTCAATTTGTTGATGGTTATTAAAACTGTAAATCATTCCTGAGCCATCACTGAAATGACATTTAATATATAAACTATAGCTGTCACAAGACGCACAATGACTGTGACGGGGTGGGCACAAATAAAATGCTCTTATAGGCTCAATTTTACCGAGACAACTCAATCGAGTATCTGACTTTGTTCATGGTTGAGGTCGGCAAGGGCAACCACCCACCGGTGTGGAATTATGGAGGTGCACCTGAAATATTACTGTGGTGTTGGAATGGCTGGGGATATCTGTAGTCTAACCAAATTTATAATAGCGAGAGGAAATACATTTAAGAAAGAAACTTTCACTTTAAATAAGCAAGATTTAATAAGTATGAACAATGTAACATATCCACCAATCACTCAGCATAAACAACTTACGCAAGTCGTTCAAGTTCCCACTCTTCTCCCACAACTGTACCTTGGTGGGGGACACACCAACATCACGTGCAATGGCTCGTATCGAGAAGCCATTGTCGCGTAAAGTGACAATTCGTCCTCAATTCATCCTCGCAACGCAAGATTTGTGTCCCTTCGATTCATTGTGAGTAGTTATGAAGTCTGACCCATTTAAAAATCCTGCTGATGACCTCACCTCCGTTGGGGTTCAGACTCTGTTTCGAGTTTAGTAAACAATACCATGCTTCATATATCATTATATCGTTCCTTGATTGTAAGATTAGCCAATAGGGATCATAATCCCCATGGTATGAAATAAAAATACTACTGTTAAATATAATATGCTCATGTAATTATTGTTCCTGTTAATAATTACATTGAGAACTGAATACTCGTTGAACACTGCTTCGTAAAATGAGCTCGGTAAAAGTGTTCGCGAATTCTCTAACCTATTTCTCTGTAACTAAGATTCGTATAAGTAGGAGATTTTGCTATAGTGTACTACACCCAGTACCTTAATTTATAAGAGTATCGTGCATCACAAATTATAAAGAATAGACACTTGTCCTGTACGAAGAGGCAAAAGGCTCGGTTAGCCAGAAATGGATATGAACACAACAGTATAAAAAAACTTCGCCTACCCTCTCCCTCCACCCCCACTTCCACCCCTTCCTCCTTCCTTCCCACCTCACTCTGCCCCCTCCCTTCCTTCTCTCTCATCTCTCTCTCTCTCTCTCTCTCGCTCTCTCCCCTTTTCATTCTATATGTATTTACAAGAGAGAGTGAGTTTAACCCAATCCTTCTTGTAAATGTTGTTGTATTCAGAAAATCTACAGTACTATAATAATATTAGGGTAAACACTTAAAACACGCATGTATTAAAGATAAACAAGAAAATATTTCAAGTGGAGTTTTTGTCAGCCATACACTCTATCCACGAGCATATCTACTTCGTCCACTCATCGAGGTTGCCACAGGCCCACCTTACCCCTAGTCCCCCACCCATTTCAGTTGCAGCAAAGCCAGGCTGAGGTCCTCGGTACAGCAAAAGCAAGAAGCTTGTCAGTTTGAATTACATTTTAGAATTCCAAAACCTGTAAGACGGCTTAACAACAAGAACTCAATCCACGACACCACTCCCCCCGCTACACCCAAAAAAATATATGCATATATTAGTTTAGTCAAAATTAGAGGGTGTTAATGACATATCAAAACTGCATACTTAACGCAGTGGTGTTTCTAGATGACATATTACTTTAAATTAGCTTAGCTAATATGAGAGAGAGAGAGAGAGAGAGAGAGAGAGAGAGGAGCTAAGGTGTCGGACACTTTCACCACGTTCACTGAGTTTTTGGGTATGTTCAATGAAGTGCTGCTGCACTTCTCTTTATAGCTTCCTAATATATTATATTAACTTGGCTTACGTGATAAGGTTAAAATATCCTGTTATGATGTTCGTGATTCTCTCCAATACCAATATAACTCTAAAATTTTGATCAATTTTAAGTATTGCATAATGAATATGACTGATATATAATAACAGACACAGTGGTAAGATAATGCCTTAAACGAAAGTTAAATGGAATCTTAATAAACAAACTTATATTAAAAGTGAGACAGTAATCTTAGTTACAGCGATATAACCTGCTCAGATTTCTTTTTTTTTTCTTTTACTCCATGTGTGTGTGTGTCTGTCTGTCTCCAACCATACCTAATGAGTCCTCCCACTGAAAGAATTCCAGAGCTTATTGGTGGAACTCTTGCTAAGAGAGGAAGAGTCCATCCCCCCTCCCCCTCAGTAAACACTGTTACCATATAATTTTTTGAAGTCCCTCAAGAAGGTGTACCAGGGAAACCTGTGTCCAACTGTACATATTTATACAGAAATTCTCTCTCAACATTTCCTATGAATACACTGTTGATGCTTCTCCATATCACTTCCATTATAGAGAGGATACTGCTCTTCAATCTTTGGTGCAGCGCTGGGTTCTAGGTACGAGTAAATATCCCTGTTAGTCATTACCGGAAAGCTCTTATGCTTAGATACTGTCCGAAACACCGAAATGGCAATCGAAAAAAACACGTAGAACTGTACGCATATTCTCGTAGAGTGGGCGCGTCGAACAAGGAGATTATCCTCAATTTGCAATAATATACACTTAGGCCTATATTACTATTTTTAACAGCGCTTAATGCCGTACAAGTAAAAATTGACTGAGCTTTAGAATAAGTATCAATAATTCATAAACCACCTTCAAATTTATTTAAACATAGTGTTTCTCTTCGAATTAGGCGATACATACCTTTCTAAAGATAATTAGATATACATGAATTTATTTCTGAAACATACTTCTTTATAGGCGGAACAGCATGCGCCACATACCATGCCTTTGACAACAGCAACGAATTGATAAGTATTCCCTTCTGAAAGATTGTTAAAGATCGTACACACTTCATATTTACTCTTACCCTGATTTTATTTACCAGCAATTTCCAGGTCTCCTCAAAAGTTTCCTCAAACCGTTTAATACACAATACTAAGGATCTTTAGACGGTATGTAGTTTTCAACCATGGTAGCTGGACTAGGGCCTTACCTTCACAGTTCCCAAAGCCAATAACAGTTGTTTTTTCTTTACTTAGTCTTGCACCTGTTGCTACTTCAAATCTATTAATTACCTTGTAACATTCATAAACAGACAATTCTGTAGACACAAAAGCATAGAGGTCATCTGCAAACCCTTGTAGTTTTACTTTTTTCATATTGGGAAGAGTTGGTGTAGTTAGGTTTGGGTTTCTAATTTTCGCTCTATACAGAGGCTCTTGAAACAGACAATAAAGGTGCATAGACAAGGGACAGCCTTGTCTTACTGAGCGGGTCACACACATAAAGGAATTACTAAGAATATGCAATATTTTTATCATATCAATAAATTTTTGAGGAAAACCAAATTTATACAATACCTGATACAAAAAAGTCTAAATGTTCCTTGTCAAATGCCTTTGCCCAATTAAGACTCAGCACAAATATATCCTTCTTTGCATTTTGTAATAGAAAAACAGATCCCTAATGGTATTATTGCAATTTATTACTGACCTGCCTGGAACAGCGTAGTATTGTCCCTCTGATATAACCTCTGGCATCGCATTTAGGAGTCTATTTTTCAATACCTTTAAAAACACTTTATAGTCTGCATTAAGCAAGGTAACTGATCTCCAGTTTTCTATATCAGTCCTGTCTCCCTGTTTAGCAAGTAATTTAATAATACATTAGTTTTGCGTTAATGACAGGGTTCCAGCTACGTTTATTTATGTCAGCGTGTCAAGAAACTCATCTTTTATGACTCCCCAGAACTTTTTATAAAATTCAATGGGTAACCCATCACAACAGGAAAGTTATTGTTGTGCATAATTTTAATCGCACGCCACACTTTGTCTTCTTGAAGCGTGTCATTCAAACCCTCCATCTTCGAAGGATCAACAATCTGTTGACAGAAATTCAAAAAATAATCCATCATAGATGTGTCACCCTGTACAGAGGTAAACACTTCTTCAAAATGTTTTTTGAAACAAGATAAGATTCCATCTGTATTTTCAAATGCTCTTCCATCTTTCGAAACTATTTTGGAAATGCTATGATCACTACTTCCATACTTCTCCCTACCTAACAAGTATGCAGACACTTTCTCACCTTAAACAAAATCGTCAACTCTCGCCCTTACTTTATTCCCTCCAAAATCTCATCCTGAATCCTACTATTCCTCTGCTTTATCAATTGTATACATTCGTGCGATAATGGATGTCATACAACTGCCTCAAACGCACCTGTAGTAATTTTAAAAAACCATATCTCTCATTTGATCCTTTTTTACTCAGTGTCACAAAAAACCGTTTGTTTAAACTTCCAGTTTAGCCAGTCCCACCAGATTTGTATATTAGCAAAGCGACTTTTGGATAATTTCGAATCCTCCCAAAATTTCTTGAACATTTAACAATGTTTTCGGTTTCTAACAATTGCACATTTAATTTCCAAATCCCTTTACCTATTTTACTTTGATTTACCTTTAGTATTAAAACCTCTATGTTGTGATCAGAGAATCTTAACGGTATAGTTTGAGAATCCACAATGTCTTTGAAAAGACCTACAGTAATGAGTCTGTCAAGTCGGGAAACATATCCATCTGTCAAGTCGGGAAACATATCCATCTTTAACGTAGGTATATTCTAGAATTCCGCCCGAGAATTGATAATTATCTTTCAACTTTAATTGTTTAATGAGAGCAATTAAAACCTTTGATACCAAATTATTGTTTGCACTACTACAATCTCTTATGGTTGTCACACAATAAAAGTCTCTCCCCATGATCAGCGAGTTGAAGTTGTGTCTTAAAAAGAACAGCACTTCATTTAGGAAAAATCCTCTCTCTCTTTTACCTTGTTCGTTCCTGCAGGGACATAAATGTTTACGATAGGAATCATACAACCATCATACAATCTTTTCACACCCTGGATTCGACACATTTGCAGCCATTTCGTCCCTCACTATTTTATACCTTTTTGCTTAAAATACAAATCAATGTTCCACCCTTCAAGAGAACAGTGGGATTAAAAATAATATCGAAATATCTGCTTTTGTACTCTAGTTGTGATAAACGTTTCAGATTGTGGTTTCCACTTGGCAATACAAACAGAACTTTTTACCAAAACTACCATAATATTTCTTCATCTGAACAACTTTCATTTGTTTACCTACATCATATAATCCGTTGACATTCAAGGTTGCAATTTTTATGAACATTGCTTATGTTTATAGATATCACAACTTTTTCTTTTTGCTCCTTCCGTTTCTTTTGAGATAAGGATTCCCTAGTAAATTTTAATTTCCCTACTTTTTCTAGGTTTCAATACCATTTTTCCTCAGAAATAGCTTCTAGTGTATGAGCATCCATATCGGTAGAAAAATTTCCATCTCCACTGTTTAAAAGGATATCCATTGACTCATCCTCACGGTGTACCGATACTACCACCACCATCTCCTATGAGCCTTCACATTCTTGTGCATCCTTTCCACTGTCGCATTTATTCTTTGCAGAAATCAAAACAGTTTCCTTTATTCGAGGGCCCTCTTCTGGTTCTTTCACTGACCCTTCTAAAAGTTCATGAGTTTCTACAGAATGTTTGTGTCAATGTAATCCGATAACACACTATCCTATACATGTTCTACCTGGTGCCTGCTTTTATCAACGACCATTTCCCACACTGCTTAAGTTTTATAACTACATATTGGAGTTCATGCTCTCTCCATTGTTTATCATATTTCCTTCGATTACCAGGTTTGACTGGTCCTGTGGTGTACTTTCTCCAGCGATTTTTACACTATTTATGTCCCTTTTCTGCACTCCTTCCTTCGATATTGGTCTCTCAATAGATAAACACAGGAAATCAGTAATGTCAAAAAAGTTTTTTCTGCCCTTCCTGTCCGTCTCACATTTCACAGCCATATGACCAACAATACCACATTTATAGCATGTCTGCACTTGCCCTTTTACAGAAAGGCAATCGTATGACCACAAATATTCACAAGATGGAATGTTGCTTTCCACGACCATCTTAACTGTACAAATACCGTTCAACAAACCTTTAGCTTTCCCATACGAAAAACGATTGTGTCTAATAAGAAAAACTTTTCTGTATCGGCTCAAAACCCCAAATAGGAGCTCATCTTTCATATTAAATGGAGCATAACGAATGGCAACATATGTGCTTGCATTGCTTAAGTTTACTACTCTTACCATTTTCCCACTGCCAAATTCAATCAGCATGTCATCAAACTTTTTAACAAATTCTTCAAAATGCAGGTGTTCTTGAAATTTCAGTATAACCCTGTTGTTGGCCAGTAGCTGGAATCCTGCTATGTCTATCTCCTTCAAACCCAATTTGTCAAAAATGACAAAACACGCCATCTCATGATTTGGGTGAACAGAAAATTGTATGGCCAATTGAATCAGTCCTCTTCAGGTGTCCTAAAGTCGCACTGTATTGATCTACACTTCCGCTCGCCATTTCCTTAATGGATGAACTGCCTGTGATGCAGTTTAGACGTACCTTGGTTTAGCTAATTACAGGAAGGACCAAACACATGTCCGCACTCAACGAAGGTTTGTATAAGACTCCTCTTAGTAGATTCTGTTGATTTTTATGTCAACATAGTATTTTTGGTGATGAGTGCAAGCATACCAATAAAGTGCCTGTTGCAAAGATCAACATATCTGCAGACTGTAGTAATTATAGGCCAATTTTTGTTCTCCCTGTGCTCTCCTAAGTTGCAGAAACCCGTATTTTTAAGCCAATATACAAGAATGTGGAAGCCAAATGATTGCTAGCTAATATTCAATATGGATATAGGAAACAAGCCATTTGCAAGGGACTCATAGGATAGGATAGGATAAAAGATTAGTTTTCCCAGACCTCTCAGCCTAAAAAAGGCTCTTCTGAGGCTGGTTCCCAGGAATTAATCTGGAAAAAAAACTAGATTATTAAAAAACCGACTTTACTTGGGAACATAATAATTTTAAGTGAGAAATTCCTACCCACAGCTAGAATTCCTGACATTGTTGTGTCTCGAAAATATATGCGTCTCTGCTGAATCCAATTTGGGAAATCGACGAGTAAATGCTGGACAGTCATGGGAACTTGGCACCCATTACATTTCATTGGGTCAGAATATGGGGTTGTCATTAGATGATCATGAGAAAATCTATTATGACCTATACAGTCTTTTGCTAATATTATTTCTATAGATCTTGATATTTGAGACGATGAAACCCATGGGTATACCTCAGATATTATATTTTTCAGCTTGTTTGATACCAGTACTGAAGACCAATCTGTTTGCCAATCTTGGTATATTAGTGATTTCACAGATGCTATCCAGTGTGATACAGGAGGATATGAAATTCTTGCGGGTAATAGTGCATGCTAGTTTAGCTGCTGAATTTGCTTTTTCATTCGCTTCAATTCCTACATGTGCCAGAATCCTACAGATTTTAATTGACAATCCAGATTGGGTAAGTAGGTGGATTTTTATTTAGATTTCTTTGACAAGTTGATTTGAAGATTTGTACTTGTTTATAACATCAATAGCACTACATGAGTCACTGAAAATGATTGAAGAGATTGTTTGCCTCTCAGATGTTATGTCAAGTGCTGCTCATATGGCCAAGAGTTCTGCAGTAAACACAGATGATATGAAAGGAAGGCCTACTTTGATTAATTTATTATTCGAGAAAGCTGAAGCTCCTACTCCAGTATTGTTTTTTTGGCTGACAAGCTTCCCTTTACTCCAGTATTGTTTTTTCAGCCATCTGTATATATCATGAACTGGTTTCCCTTTCCTTGGATGTGGTCTAGGGCATGTTGGTGGTACAGCTCTGTATTAGGGAGATGAAGCAGATATTTCTGCTCTCATCTCCTTTTTAAAGTCTATAAACATTTTTAATAACATTTAATTATTTTTTATCTATATTTTTTAAGCATTTTCTTCATCAATTCATTCATTTGTCATATGGTAATTTATCTATGAACCATTTACTTCATACACTTATTAACTCATTTATAATGTAATTTATTTACTTTCCATTACAGCGCTGAATGGCTTCTTTGGCCCCAGTGCCTGGGGTTTTGCCCTAAAACTCATCCATCCATCCATCCTCTAGCTATGTTAGGGGGTCTATGGTTGACCAACCAGCTATAACCTGATTGTGTTGGAGTTAGTGTGGATTCCTTGATGATAACATGTTAGTCGTACATTGATCATTTTTTCTAAAATTTTACATAAACAGCTAATTAGGTGGATTACTAGGATCTTTTCCTGGTTTATTTATAGGAATGATAATAGCATGTTTCCACTTGTTAGGGAAAACACTTCAGCCAAATGCTGTTATAAAATTTCAATAAATATGATTTGGCTATAGGGGCCAGTTTTTGTATAATCTCAAATGAAATCCTGTCATGACCTGGGGCCGAAGGATGACACGAGTTGAGAGCATTGTTTAGTTCATCCATATTTAAGGTATGATTGTACTCCAAGTCTTTAACAGTTTCAAAATTGAGTATGACATTTTCTTATCGTTTTCTTATGGCTTGAAAATGCACATCCATACTAGAGTAAGTACTGATGCTCTCTAGATGTTTTCCTATTAAATTTGATATTTCATATGGGTCATGATATGTTTTCCCATCTTGGTATATTGCACTTCTAGGAGGTCGTACATGTTTACCATTAGTTTTCTTTATGTATTGCCAAATAGCCTTCACAGATGTATTCGAAGATAAGCTTGACACATAATTCCACCATGATAAAATTTTTCCCACTATTGCAGCTTTGCAAAATTTGGCAGTGTATTTATTACACAATGGTTTGATGTAATTTATTGTTATAATATTTATTGTCACCATCTTGTAAGGCATCTTGCTGAGGGATTTTAGGCGGGTTTTAAGTATGCTAAGATTACAACTTAATATGTGTTTGATCTTTATTAAGGTCGTTAAGGTTGGAGACCACCATGGAACAGGATTTCTTGGGGTGTGGCTTAGTTTTAGGAATGCTTTTGTCACCAGCATTTATTATAAAGTCTGTGAAAAATTCACATGTGGAATTGTGATCTTGAGTATGCAGAAATGGTGGTATATTACGGGTGTATAGATTATAATTATCCCAATCAGCATTTAATATTGAATCTTACAGGTGGTGATATTGGGGCATTATTTAAATAATTTAGGACGATGGGGATATGGTCACTGGTGTACGAGTCATCCAGAACATTCCACTCAAATCTCTCGGCTATATCAACTGAACATAATGAGATGTCAACTGAGGAAAAAGTTAAGTAAGTATTAGAGAAGTATGTTGGAACATCACTTTCATTTAGACAACAAAAGTCATGCTCCACAACAAACCTCTATATTGGCCCTTGATATGTCAGTAGAGTGGTTGGTATCCCAAAGGGGACTATGAATAGTAAAGTCTCCTACTTTAAGTAGGGGGTCAGATAGATCACTGAAGTTTGAATGGACATTGGTTGATTGTACAAATAACATTCAGTGATCATAACTTTATCGGGCATATATAGTTTGACGGCTGTTATCTGATAGGTTCATATGTTACACTGTTGTGGTCATTTATAGCAGTGCCAAGTTTTCCACCATCTGTTGGCGAATAACAAGCAAGGTAGTAGTGCCAAATTTGTGTAGGGTAAGGCCCTACATGTTGTAGGCAAATGCACATGGGGCTGTAGTCCCGTAGGACTCTTTGTAGTTCACCCAATTGCAAACATGTCAAAGGGTCGTTTACGTTCCATTGGATGATTTTATGGGTCCATTATTGGGTGATATAGGTTTTAAATTCTGCAGGTTAACTGCAGATTTTATTTTGTCTCTTTTGTTTTATACATATTTGAGGTGCTTTGAGGTTTCTTAATTGTAGTATTTATTTATTGAGAATTAAACTAAACAGTTGATTGTTTTCATAGCTGATTATTAATGTCTTTTTTCATTCAATTATTTATTTCTTGTATTGCAAAGATTCAGAACATAGTCCATCCTCATGATGTTGGGCTAAAGGACATTTCTGCAGTCGGAACAAAATTATTTATGCAATTCTGGATTGAGTCTTCTGTTTTGGTTGGTAATGGGCAAGAACTTATAAAGCTCTCATTACTGCCACAAGATTGAGCATGCTTGTTGTTGGTAATTGTTGGCTCAGTCTTTCTGACTGGAATGTTGCCCCCTATATTAATGATTAATTTTCCTGCTTTGGAAACTTCTGATTTTGTGTTATGATTGTTTTTGTCCTCTGCAGTATGGAATATTGGTTTAAGGAACTACTTGGTTTGCTGTTAAAAGATTTCGGTTTGGTGGAAGACACATTTTGATTCATATCAATATTCTATTTTCATTAGTGCCACTCAAGGAAAAACTGTAATCAGTATCACAGGTTAGGATTATTAGAGAGTGGTTGACTGGTCCGTTATAAGTCTATTGTTGATTGTTACCTTTGTATACGTGATAGGGATGGAAGGCAGTTGTGAACCTCCACTGAGATGAAGTCAGCACAATTTCTTTTTTGAACGTCTCACTTGATGCAGGTAGGGTTTCTTTGAATTGATTGCACTTCTGAACATTTGATTTTTTTTTTATCTAGGCAGAGTTCTCTCCAGGATTCTATTCTTCTTGTCATTTCGGGAGTTAGAGTTATTTGATTCTTGTTCCGTTGGAGTTCCCATAGCAAAGCTGTCAAAATCTTCAAAGTTAATAGCAGCAGCAGTGGATAGAATGCTGTACTTATTTTAGATGTTAGTACTATTAGCATTTTGGATATTTTGCATATTTTTATTATTCTGCTGCTTGATGTTATGTTGGTTAAGTTTTAGATTTTTAACTGCAGTTGTGAAAGAGGGATTTTTGGATGGATTAAGGACCCCCTTACTTTTAAATCCAGTCTAGCTTCTTTAGCTGTCATTCCTGTTCTAGTCATTAACAGTGTAAGCTCCGTATTGTATTGGTAAAAGGAGCACTCTTTAGATCTAGCACGATAAGCTAACCCACAATTGGCACACTTTGGAGGACCACAATTCCAATTTGTAGTATGCTGTTCAGATGAGCAGACTGCACATAATTGTCTTATTATGACATTTTTTGTATGTGTGGCCAAATTTTGAGTATTGTGTGAACTGAAGTGGTTTTGGTATGAATGGAGATACTTCTCTAGAATTTTAAGTGGAAGACTTTGACCAGGAAATTTTACTTCTGCAGTTTTAATTTCTTTATTCTTATTCCTTCTGTTTCGAATTGAATAAACTTCTAGGTCATGGATATTATGATACATTAGTTTAAGGGAGTCAAGTAGCAAGTGTCGTGGAGGTTCACCCTCAATGTTAGGTAAGATGACCATACCTTGTACATGATTTAACATTTCCTGGCGTGTGATTGTTAGTTTTATGCCACTAATTTCTTTCATATTCAAAAAGGTAATGAACTGATTTTTAGTGGTTACTTCAAGTAACCACTCATTAGTTTTGGTATATCTGCAGTCCATTTCTTGGGATGGACACAGGTTCAGTAATTTGTTTGCAACTATAGAAGTTGGAATTTTGTTCCTCTTTAAGGATCAGAAATCTTGACCAGTTCTCTAATCCAAAAAGGTGGTCAAAATGCACCAGTGTAGAGTCCAGTCGGAAGTTTCTTTTCCTCTTTGGGGCCTGTTTTTTTGCCAGTGTTGGGGGTTGGGAGGGTTATTCACCTCCGATTCAGAATTATGTTTTGCCATGTATGGTTCCAGTGTTACAACATTGGAA
>NC_087218.1:63165478-63240160 GCF_015104395.2 Macrobrachium nipponense | reverse complement strand
GTTACAACATTGGAATCTACCAAGAGGTTTTTACTTTTTTCAATTTTAATGTGTTCTGATATTTCACTTTAAGCAGGATGGTGGTTCTTTGACACGCTAGTGTCATCTACAACAAAGCAAGGGTGGTTAGAGGATCGGGTTCCAGAAGTCGTCAACTGTGCTGTGACTGTACCATCAGAGAGCCCAGGGGTACTCAAATCTTTATTTTTATTTTCCATTAAGAATAGAGAGAGGAGAAAAAAGAATAAACCTGAAAACCATAAAAAAATATCATCAGCCTTTCATGAAGTTTATTCTTTCACCAATGGCACTAGTGAGAACCGACTCCCAAATGTCTGCATCCCTACCCTATCCCACAGGGTGGCACAACACGATAGTGTGGCTGTAAGCTAAACCTGCTTGGTAGGACTGGGAGTATTACAAGAATACAATCAGCCCCACCCTAATCATGTTATGGGTATACTGGATAGAATCAGACCCCCTGGAATCCATGGTCCAGCCTTAAAGAATAGTTCCGCCCTTGAGATATCGAATTGATATCCCTTAGGTCCGAACATTATCGGGTAGTTGATGGTCCTACCACAGTTTCCACTATTTAGCTTCGGATATAAATCCAGTTCCAGCTATGATATCTTTCCTTATTGATCAGGTCCATTAAATGTTTTGCAAAAGTAGAAAATTCCACAAAAATTAATCCAAAGAAATATTATGATATATGGAACTCTTGGACTCGAACCCAGGAACAAATTTCTGGGGTTCAAGAGCCCCCTCACCAAGTCAAGGTGGTCCCAGGTTGAGGGGCCAAGGGAATCATGAGGAGGGTTTTGAGTGTAGTGCAATTCAGATAGCTTTTAGCGATGCTTTCGATTTAGTAGATGATGACGCACATATTTTTAAACTTCAGAATCTTGGAGTTGGTGGGTGTGCTTTAGAATTACTTCAAGATTTCCTTACAGGTAGGTAGCAGCGAGTTGCTGTTGATAGGATCTTTAGCAAACCAAGACCTTTGGTATCAGGAGTTTCACAAGGTAGCACTCTTGGTCTGCTCTTATTTTCTAGTGCATACGAGTCATGTAGTTGTTGGCCAGGAAAACAAGATTGTTCAGTATGCCGATGATTGCAACACTTGTGGATGTAGTAAAGTCTCCACTTATGATACTTTACTAGTCTCAATCAAGACAAGGAGCGGATTAGTGAATGGTATAGTCGTTGGGGTATGAGGGAGAACTTCAGTAAAACGAACTCTCGATTAGAAGACCTCTTATTGATTTTCCATCCCAGCCTCTCTTTCGAGTGGATGAAACTTCTGAATGAATCTGAAGATTTGACTAATGCCTGTGCAACTTTTGACTAGCATAGTACTTTTGAGAAACATCTTTTGTAAGTGTCAGTGAATGGTACATGGAAGTTAGGTATTAAAATCATTGGAACCTGTGTTTTAGGTCATTTGTCCTTCTTCTACTAGAATACTGTTCTAGTAGACTACCAGAAATCTATCACTTGTAGGTAGAGTACTTCATGGCGGTAGGTTTCTTTTCCTAGCATTATTAGTTAATGACTTGGACCATTTATGGATGGTTTCTTGTTTGTCAGTTGTTCGTAGTTGTATTTTAACAGACAATTTTTGCTATCACAATTGTTGATCCCTGATCCTCTTATCCAGAATCACTGAACAGCAGCAACAAAATGCAGTAGATGGTCCATCGCTGCTGAACTACTCATTTCCAGAGGTCTTTTATTTCTCACACCGTTGGACTGTGGAACTGTTCCCACACGATGTAGTTCCGTTAGGATCTCGAAAGTTCAAGCGAAGATGCAATACATTTTATCATTATCAAATAATTAGTTGATTTTTCATTGTTTTCTCATAACTAATCTCTTCTTTGTGTGTTTCCTATTATCTCTGTAATTTCTTTCATATGAACAGCAGCAACAATATGCTGTAATTGAATTTCAAGTCAGTGGCCCCTGTAGGCCTGTTCCTTATGAAGAGGGTTCATCTTCTGAATAATAATAATGACAATAGTAGTAGTAATAATTAAAACAAAACTAAACCACACCTAATATTTACGGAAAGTTCATTCGAAGACCGGGAGAGTCTTTATTGCGCATGCTCCGGCGTTATTACATTAGGCCATAATCTCTTTAACTCGGTTCAAAACAGCTACGACCCAATTCGAGGATTTAAGAGTCCGGGTATCCTACCTCCACGCTGAAGTCGATATTGGTAAAAAGAAGAAAAAAAATATCCGTTCATCTCAGATATAAATATACTCCAACACCTGCGCTGCAGGGTACTCTGGTGCAATCTCTTTTTCAAAGAGAATTGGGTTGGAAAATTATGAATATTAAGGAATTTGGAAGATTCCAACGGGAAAATTGAGAAAAAGATACACTGTACTTCCTTTTTCGCGAAGGTTCGTGTTATCTCTTTCTCAAACAAAGTCGAAATACTGAGGAAAATATGATATTAAAAGAATGTGAACATGGAAATAAAGGAAGTGATTTATTCTCTCTCTCTCTCTCTCTCTCTCTCTCTCTCTCTCTCTCTCTCTCTCTCTCTCCTGCAATCGGTATATTGAGCAGTATGTACAAAACAAAAATGTTCGGACATGAAAACAGCGGAAATAATTTATTGCTCTCTCTCTCTCTCTCTCTCTCTCTCTCTCTCTCTCTCTCCACATCACTTGTAGAGATTCACAAGTACAGTCAGACGGAATCAATTCCTTGATATGAGTGAGTTCATTTGTGATAGCGTCATTCTGGCTAATTGGTCCTGCCCGGCATTCCCGATTTTTTGTCTAATTGTCAGCCACGTTTGCTTAGTAAATATACCTTCCCTCTCCCTCTTATTCTCTCTTTCTCTTCCTTTCCTTTTCTTGACTTCTGAGTATTAGCATGCCTTCTCGCTTCACTGACAGCGTAAAGCCAAAGTGTCTAAAAAAGATCTTTTTTCCACTTGCAATGAAAAGGAACGGAGGAATGGAAGTCAAACAGAGGGGAAGAGTGTTAAGAGGTATACCATGCTTCAGCTGAGAAGAGGGGAAGGACGAGGGGTTGCCCTCGCCCATAAAGGAATGAGGGGAGACTAAAAGATAGTAATGGTGGTAGTGGTGGACGGCTAGCCATCTCTCTCTCTCTCTCTCATATATAATTATATATATATATATATATATAGATATTATATATATATATATATATATATATATATATATGTATGTATGTATGAATATATGTACTATATATGTATATATTATGTACAATCTACTGGTCACTTTTTTACCAGATACATATGAAATTGTAAGCACCACACTGCCCTATTAACTTCTTCCATTCTTTGCTCTTTTTTTGGATACGCTTGTCACTACAAAGCCTGAAGATCCAAGTTCAAAGAAATTTGAAGAAGAAATTGTAATGTCTGGTCCTGGGAAACGAACCCAGGTCCAATAATCACAAAGAGGTCACGTTGCCGACCTGACCACGAGAAGGATTAAAAAGTCTACTCCCTCTCATACATATGTATACCTGTCGTTTTCAGATATACTTATTTGAGCTGGAATAGACCCATCCTCACCATCGCAACCAAGTGGGCAATCGTTTTTATATGCTTTTTAGGCAGAAGTATATATGTAGAATCTACTGGTCACTTTTTTACCAGATGCATATGAAATTTTAATAGCCACAATGCCGTCTTAGCTTCTTGAATTCTTTGCTCATTTTTGGATATGCTTGTCACTACAAAGCCTGAAGATCCAAGTTCAAACGAACCCAGGTCCAATAATCATTTGGCTACGATGGTGAGAATGGGTCTATTCCAGCTCAAATAAGTAGGGGGACCGGGGCTTGTTGGCTACAGGGGTAAGTTGGCCCACTCAAAATAACTTTTAAAGTTTACCAGTAGATGACTCTAATACATATACTATGCAATTGCCTCGTGGTTCCTCAATTACCAGCAAAATTCTATAGTGATAGATCGTAGAAGCTCGAATTTATGAGACAAATTTTGATTTTGATGGTAGTAAGTAAATATTTTTATCTTTCTGTTATTTGCTATAACATCTATACATTCATAAAGATTATTTTTCAATTATATCATAGTTTTCCCTATGGTTTAAAGACTCTATACCATTAAGATTAATCATTCAAGGCTTCTTGGTGTGGACTGGTAAGTGTTTTTGTACCAAATGGTAGGGATGGGACAAGTTGGCTCAAAATAAATGGGGCAAGTTGGCACACGTTATTTTATAATATTAAGCCTACTTATTTATATAATTTACGTTTTGTTTCTGGATTTTTGGAAGGATAATGAGATTAGTGTCCTATCATTTCCTCCACATTGCTCTCACAAGTTGCAGCACCTGGATTTTAGTGTTTATCGACCTCTGAAGAAATGTGTTAACAGGGCATGTGATTCGTGGATAACTGGTAATTCAGGATCAAGTATGCCCATCTGTGACATTCCTGGTAAACTTTCCTCGGCTTTACCTCCAGCTGTCACTTATTTTGATGGAATTCCAACTTTGAATTACAGACTATTTCAAGATTTTGATTTTACGGGTGCTTGTGTAACAGATTGAGAGATGTCCGAAGACACATGGGGTTCAGATCAGTCCTCAGCGTGATACAGAGTTTAAGAACTGCTCCTGTTGATTCAGAAGAAAGCTCAGCTGAAGAGCCTGTGTTTGGTAAGCCAGGAGAGGTGTGACTCCAGTGCAGGGCATGTAACATGTGGGAGCATGAAGACTAATGATGAAGGTTTATTTGACACCTGCCACAGTTGCAACTAGATGATGATCTGAAGTAATGCTTCAGAGGGTATTTTTGCAATTTGATTCAAATGGTGTGTAGTAATTTTCTTTTAATTATCAATGTGCCAACTTACTCCGTATACGGGGCAAGTTGGCACGAAAAAGTTAATTTTTTCTAAAGCTTATTGTTACCTTATGTTGAAAGCAAACAACAATTATTTTGCTCTATGATAAAGACGAATGTTAATATTTTTGAATGGTGGTAAGAATTTAGCAAAAATGTTTGTTTTATATTTGCAATAACCAAAAAGATAAAAAGTGTGCCAACTAGCCCCGGTCTCATTATATCTGAAAACGACAGATATACGTATGTATGAGAGGGAGTAGACTTTTTAATCCTTCTCGTGGTCTTTGTGATTATTGGACCTAGGTTCGTTTCCCAGGACCAGACATTACAATTTCTTCTTCAAATTTCTTTGAACTTGGATCAACAGGCTTCGTAGTGATAAGCGTATCCAAAAAAGAGCAAAGAATTGAAGAAGTGAAGAGGGCATTGTGGCTATTACAATTTCATATATACATATATAGATATATATATATATATATATATATATATTTATATGTACTCTAATATATATCATATATTATATCTATATATATATATATATATATATATATATATATATAATGTGTGTGTGTGTGTATGTATGTATGTATGTATGTATGTATAGGGAGGGGACGGTAAAAAAAAAAATAATAATAATAAATGAATAAATAAAAAGGCCAACAAATTAGTAGAGGTGATTAATTCCGTATATGCGTATTTTGGCTCCGGAAAATATTTACAGGGCTGATTATTTTCGGGCCGTTACTGAAACTAATTTTCTTCTCGGAAATTAATAGGAATATCAATTATGTGCCATCATACATTCATGTCACCGGGGTAATGCCTCATCGTCCAGTACTCCATGGCAGTTTCGGTACTTTTTTTTAATTAGAAAATGGTGTTATAAATGTCCGAGCTTGAATAGGTCTTCTATAATAGAAGCTGCTTATTAATTATGTCTTTTTTATGCAAACTTTCAAAAAGGTGATGAAATATGGATAATGTATTTTTTTTTTTTCATAATTACCAATATGATTGTTACTTGTTTCACTATTATTACTATCAGTGCTGCTGCTGTTGATTTTAGTTTTGCTGTCGTGAATGTTGATTGCTTGGGTACGTGGTCCCGAAGGCTACTTGGGTGGGCTGGGGCTACTCGTTCACGCATTATATATAAAAGCGATGATGTGAAGGTCACCTCCACATCCCCTCGGGAAAATTCATTATTATTACTTGCGTCATTACTTATATTAATTTCTCTCTCTCTCTCTCTCTCTCTCTCTCTCTCTCTCTCTCTCTCTCTCTCTCTCTGTACTGGTGAAGCTGTTTATTGATGTTTGCATCGTTTGTCGCTGTTCAGGAAATAAGCTCAAAGGCAGGTGAGAGCTTAGATTTAGGAATCCACAAAACTCAAAGATTTCCCATGATTTATGTTGTCCTCAGAGCGTAGATTTTGATTCTTCCATATACCACTGACCAACTGACTGATGATGCTCTTATGTGTATTTAACCCTTTCCTAAGACCCATGCTGTCATTTAGTTTCCTTCCATCTCTCAGAATCATTCGAGGGAAATGATTTATATCTTTCTCTCGACTCTTCATCTCGATCCTTTTCAGTCTTTCTTGCACTCCCGTTATACTCCTCTTTTTCCTCAACACGATTTTGTTATCGATCTTAGTTCAAAGAGTTTCACGCACGGATTTTTATTTCCCTTTCTTTCTTCTCACCGGGTCATTTAAGAGAACCGGTGCATATTTGTCTTCTTCGTCGTTTATACGTAATCGTTGCAGGAAAAACCTCCCGAAGGGTGCCATGAGCGTAAGACTTGCACATTTAAGAGAAATATATTCATGTGTTTGCGTCTCTCAGTGGCAATCAAACTTCTGTCAGATTCTGACACGGGTGCCTGGGCGTTTTTTCCTTGTCGTAATGTAATGATGACGATTTTGGATTTCTTCGAGGCACATAAGTTACGTGAAGTATTTTATTATCGTGTCTACAAGAGTGTTTTGTTTTATCTCTGATAGAATAATAAGTTCTTTATTTACGCTTATATTTGTGTATACGTATAAGCGAAAGTATTTGTGGGATTTGCGTATTTGTTTTCGGTTATTCTGTGTACACAGACATTTGTATTAAGATTTCAAAATGTAGGATGTGGTATGTGCATATATATGCAGTCAAAATCATAGCAGTAAAGCATTTTTAGTCTGAGCAAGGAAGTGAGTGGAAGTGAAGGCGCTTAGTTTCATTTGTGAAGCTTAAGACTGTGGTGATGTTAAAATACACGTGATTTACTTTCCATCTATCTAAACTGTTTATTTTTAAAATATTATCAAAATCATGAGGGCTTTTAAACAGACTCAGACCAGGAGGATAAACAACAAACAAGCAAAGAAATACAATGGCAAGTAAATTAAAGAGATAGAGTTTTCAGGAACGAAGCCCCACAAGTGGTGGATGACCCCGACGCCCGGTAGGGCGGGGAAAGGGGCCGATTTGCCCCTGATAGATTAACGTAATTAAAGTATCTTAATCTGTTCCCTGCCCCTGCCATCACCGCCCTTCGCCAGGTCCCATCATTAGCCCCCCTTCTTGCCCTGGGACCAACACTTTCTGACCCTTTATCTCCCCCCCCCCTCCCCTCCGTTATTCGGTCCCCTCCCTTTGGCCCTCCGTAAGGGGCGTTAATGTCTGTTTTTCCCCTCACGGGTTTCCCTGCTGAAGGCATGGGATCTCCCCAGGGAGAGGAGGGTCTTGTCTGTCTGTCCACGTGGTTGTGTGACGTTTACCTCTATGGGTAAGTGAAGGGGCCGTTGCCTATTGGACGCCATCGAAAATTCATTAGGAAGGTATTTTTCCCTTTTTGTATTCTTTGTTTCTTTTAATTATTTTTCTTCCTTTTTACCGTGAGTGAAAACTTTAATGGCTACTTCTGTATTTTTAAGATATTTTGTTTTGGTATTATACGGATTTTCAATAAACATCACATTATTCATTGATAGAGTATGTCGTCAGATGGGAGTAAGGATTAGTGTTATATCCTTGGACTTTCCTGATTTGCGCACGGGAAAGATGAGTTTAAATATCTCTGTAAACAGAGAGGGATGCAGTGGATTCCGTAATCTGGAAGTTAATTATATGAAGGCTTGATCCAACCAGTCAGCCATCTCATTGGAGATTCACATCTTTTTGATTCCCCAGACTTAACCTTTAACATATAGAGATAAAGCATCTTCACCAAGGTCGATAGAATTCTATAGACCTTGATCTTCACCAACATCATCCCACCCAAAGCCGTGTGATACTGGCGTCTTTCTGAGCTTTATCTTCCACACATCGTCACTCATCTCCAGCCTCCTTTCTGTTAGTTCTTATTAAAGCGCCTCAGTGGCGTGGTTGGTATGGTATTAGCGTCCCACCTCGGTGGTCGCTGGTTCGATTCTCGGCCATTCCATTGAGGAGTGAGAGATGTGTATTTCTGGTGATAGAAGTTCACTCTCGACGTGGTTCGGAAGTCACGTAAAGCCGTTGGTCCCGTTGCTGAATAACCACTGGTTCCATGCAACGTTAAAGCACCATAAAAATAAAATAAAACTTATCACTAACTTTGCACTATAGTACACTATTCTCCCAGGGGTTGTTCGAAGGGCATGTCTAAGCCATCTCCCTCTTTTTTTACATCATTATATCATGTACATAAGGGACTTAATGTATAATTTATAACCCTGTCCTGCTATCTGACTGATAATTTTCTTCTCAAAGCTTTATTCTCAGTCGGACATCTTTTGCATAGACTGTCAGTCCAAGATTCATGGCCGTACAGTAATACAAGTCACATCAGACTTATGTTTAATCTTACATTTATATGGGATTTCAATGTATTTGATATCTAAATCTTATCCAACAAGGCCATTGTCTGATTGCCCTTTTTTTAATCTTTCACAAATTTCCCATTCAAGAGAACTTGCACTGGATATGTTGCTTCTAAATATCTGAAGGATTCATTCTCATTCATTCTTTCCCTGTCTAATGTTAATTCATCCCCCTATTCATTCTCTTTTCTCATTATTTCTGTTTTTCTTGGGTAAATCCTGAGTTCCAGCTCTCAAGATAAATGATGCATTTTATTTAGCAATCTTTGTAAACCTTGTGGTGGTTTTATCTATCAAAAGAGCATAGTTACTCGTTACTCGAATCCACTTCTCTTCCATCCTCGCCCATTTTTTATTTCAGTATGAAATCTGTGGAAAGGGCAAACAGCAAACATTAATTGATTGGGGAATCGAGCATTTTTCAACGGGTATGGCTCACCTCTCACATTCTCTGTTTTTTTTTTTTTTTCCAAAGATAGTCCCAAGAAAACTGTACAGGTAAGTTAAAATTGGGCTTCACCTTTGATACTTTTAAAGGCCTTTGAAAAAAAAAAAAAAAGGAAAATAAAGAAGGACGAGACATGAGTGAAAGAAGTAACCCAACTCCGATGGAAGCTGTAAAGTGAAAAATATCGCAGAAAAGTTGAACCGTCATACTGAGATTTTAAAGTAATCTGCCTTGTTTATATTAAGGGGATGAATGCATTATATATTTTGTCCTTTTTGCTTTTCCGAAGGTTTGCTTCTTATCTCAGCGCTCAGGTACCTGGCTGTTTGGGAATGGTTGAAGGATATCGGGGGGGGGGGGGGGGGGATGGGGGTGCGCCGGCGCAAGAAGAGAAGAGAGAAGAGGAAGGAAAGAGGATAACATTGCTTCCTGGATATTGACTATTCGAACCAGCAGCAAAAATTCGTTTTCTTCCAATTCCTTCGCTTTTAAGATTTCCCAGCGCGTCTAAGTTTTCCATTTTTATTTAACCTGCCTGGAAAAGAAAAGGTGCCGTCAATTTTTTTTTTTCTATGTTGGTCCTTTTTTTTTCTTATGTTGCTGGTCCTTCAATTTTGTATATTGTTTCCCATGGCAATTAAGGATTTTGTGCGTATGGGATGCTACTGGTTGAGCATGTGTCCACATACTTATTATCCGTATTTTCAGTCACAAGAGAGATTTGAAAAAGTGTTAAAAACTATAGTAATGGCGAAGTTTAGAGACAGGAAGGGAGTAGGGTGAGGTGGCACATATATATTTCTTTTTCACCTCATAGCTGCAGTGGCTCAGAAAAGAAAAGAAAAGTCTGTTCTAAATTCATCGGAACCATCTTTATTCAAACAGGGAGAGTGTGATCAATTCTGGATTCATGAGAGAGAGAGAGAGAGACTTCCTTTTGTATTTTTTCATATAAATGGGACTTATGTTGACGCAGAAGGAATCATGTTAGTCAGCATCTGTAGGATGTCAAATAAGAGAAGACGAGAAGAAATAACAAAAAAAGAAAAGCCTAGAGTAGGGCGAGGGTGAACAACAAAGATAGAGAGGAAGGGTCGTCATCTCGAGGGAATAAGTTTGCTAAAGCTGTAGCTCTGAAGATGGCCATCTTCTCGCCAGCGAACACATACCCTCGACCTCTCTTCACATTTGGCCGGGAAAAATGAGTAGCGTTGGGATGGACCTACTGGAGGGAGAGCATGCAAGACCGAAGGTGGGGTTGGTTGGAGGACCTAGTTTAGGGGTAATGGCGTCGTTTGGGCTGGGCAAACAACAACAGAGACACAAGGAGCAATTATCTCCCGGAACGGAGAGGTCCCGCTAGTCTGAAAGTTCCGTGGAGTTTTCCCTTCCTTATCTTCTCCAAGATTGCGACTTCGGCGCTGTCCCTCGAAGCCTCACCCGGAAACTTGGGAGGCATATACGAGTTTTTTTCTTCGCAAGATAATCCAAAATGTCGAGTTAGTATGGGTGTTTTCCGCTTTTTTTAATTTTTGTTTGTTTTTTCGCTCTTAGGAGAGGTGGATTTCTTGCCGTGGAACACACTGGTTTGATATTTTTATAGTCGAAAGAAGTTGTACTGGGTAAGTTGAACAGTGAGCGTTATTTTGTTCTGGCCCAAGGCCTCACTTAGTTTAGCAGAGAAGCAAAGAACGCTAGTAAAATATGTTAGCGAGAGGGCCTGCCTAACAAAATTTTGTAGATGAACTGATCGCTTTGTTTTCGTTAGTACAAACCGTGCTGCTATCTGGTAACGACATTGGAGTAAGAATCAACTAAACAGAATAAAGAACGAATGGGATCTTTTCAGTACTTGAGTCAAATTAACAACAATTTGATTCTTAATGCCCATTTTATAAGGAATAAGGAAATATACCATTAACCTTTTAATGAAATATTAGTTGAAAAAAAAGTACAGCAAAGTGTTGTAAATTGTTGTAGTGAAAATATCAATGAACAAAAAATTGAAGTCGCTCCATTATATGTTTTCTTTGACATTAAATCAACATAAAATTTTTAAGAACCGAAGGAAACTTTTTTTATTTATTTATTTACTTTTTTTTAATTTTTTATTTTTTTGCAATTTGAATAAGGTTAACTGATGGAAGCGTGCCACAACAAATTTTCTCAGAAACATTCGTGAGTTACACAGATTTTCTTCTCGTTAATGGTTAATTCACTGTCAACTTCTACATCAACATTAATCGACTGTCGAATTTTATCTAGCATCTTCGATGGATCCCAGATTTGGCCAAAGGACCTCGGAAATAACCAAGGACTTTGTGCTGATTGGGATTAATTGGGATTAGGTTAGATTAGAATTTGTCTCCAGGGAAATTATGGTCTGAACCCATTGCCTTTTAATCGGTTTATCTCCGCCACATTCTTAATCAACGCTCATTCTTTCTGGGCTAGTCAGTCCTGCTAAGAGATCTCAGAACCTCGGAGTTACATTGTCTCTCTTAATGAGCTTTATTTGTTCTATCTTCATGATGCGGGATGGCGTTGCTAAGTCTTATTTCCTGAAATGAAATCTTTTATCGACAGACGTATTTACATGAAAAGGTTTTGTTTACTTCAGAGGCCAAAGAAATGGGGTACCTAATACCTGTGCTGTCTAAGGTATAATGCCATTCAGAAGAGAGGAGGCTGGAAAATAACGTTTGACCCTCAGTTTGAGCGTGGGAATTTTTATGAGTGAAAAAACGGAAGTAGATTGAGTATTTCAAAGCTTGGGAGTAGAAAAGAAGGCGTTTTTGTGTTTTGGTTTTTACTTAAGTTTAATTATAATCCCAAAAATAATATTATGCAACAGATTAAGTTTTTACTCCTTAAAGTATATAATAAGGGAAAATATATTGAAATATGTTGGATCCCTGCCCATGTTGGGATAAAAGGACACGAAGAGGCTGATAAAGCAGCCAAGGAAGCAGTCCACATGATGAGGACAAATGTAAACATCCCTATTAGTGACTATGTAGCTTATATAAAAATAAATGGCAAAATATATGGAACGAAGAACCTGAAAGTAATAAACTAAAACATAAAACCTGATGTTACGAAATGGAGCTCCATACATCAGAGAGAGAGAGACACACACACACACAAGTAATCCTGACACGTCTACATATAGGCCACACTCGTCTGACACATGGGCACTTGATGAGCATCCCACGTGACCCTGCTCCGGAGTGCCCAGAGTGCAAGGTGTTGATATCTTTCAGACATGTATTGTGTGACTGTCCAAAGTATGACTAGCAGAGACTGTCAACTTTTGGAAGTAAAAGAATAAAAGAAATTTTATCAGAATCTTTCACATTTTCAGTGGTTCCGGTTATGGCGTTTCTAAGGAACTCTGATTTAATTAATAAAATATAAAAATAAGTTTATAATGAAGATAAAAAAACTCAGAGAAATTAATTAATTTTAGATAAAATTTTTAAGAGTTTCTTGACCTGTTGTTAATTTTAATACACCTTTTTAGTAAGTATGTATGGAAACGTGAGTAAATGTATTTATTGCCTGTTTGAGTTCTAGTATGAAAGTCTCTGCCCCTGTGCAGTTTTTGTATTTATTTTAATTTATTGTTGATTATACTGCATGGCCTATTTGGTCCCTGTTCCTGGCCTTTGGCCTAAACCTGGCATTTAATCTAATTCTTCGGGCCAGCCCTATGAGAGCTGAAAGTAAGCTCAGTTTTCTGGTTAAACTATTTTTATAATAATAATGATAATACTTAACTTTAAAGAAAATAAAGTGCTAAAATAATAACAGAAAAAGACAGGGGAATTTAGGAAAGCAAATGAATTATTATATTCCTACCTGAAGGACGAAAAGGGAATTTCGGAAGTTCCAGAATAAGAGGGGAAAGGATTTCACAATAATTAATCCACAAGTGCTATAGTAATTAGTTTAAAAATTGCATTTGGTTTCAGTTATTGCATTCTCTTTACCGCCAATTTTAAGGGTTCTCCTCCGCTGCCCATTGTTCTCGACATTGAGTTTTCCAATTTTTTTTTTTCTTATATCACCAGCAGGTTTTATTTTTTCCGAATAGGTGTGTAAGAAAAGGGCTTTAGGTTACCCATCCCATGGGTTTATGTATTAAACGAAATGCATGAATTCCTAACAAAACTTTTTCTTTCATAATTTCATTCTCGTGCGTAATCATGATCCGGGGAAAGCATCGGCTCACGAAAGTCAGTCTTCAATAATAATTTGCTAAGTCCTGATATTCCAGATTCCTGAGGAAGCTCATAATGATCCTCGATATTATTTTTTCAATCAGTCGTCATATCACGAGGCTAGTTGACATGCTGAAAAATGAAAATGACCTCACTTAAGAAACATTTTACATGCTCGATGCTAGCTTCACAAACGTTACAATCCAATATTAATTATTTGTTAAATGGATTTTTTAACAGGTACTGGTAGTCACACGAATGGGCAAAGTTTGCCGATTGCACTGAGAAGGTATTAAATTTCATACAGCTTGTTATCCTGAAGTATTTGGTAAATAAGATAATTAAGTATATTTCCTTCTAACAAAAAAGTAAAATAAAATTTTTTGGAAAAACGTAGTCTCCTAATATTATTTGCATAGTGTAATGAAACCTTCCCGGTTGAAATAGGAGTTACTCTCCTATTTATTGGTATTCTCTGTTCGTTTATCATTCAGATCTCTGTGTCAGTTTCGATAATGAGTAGACATCATAAAAAGTGTTTTAGTGATATGTCAATTATGTTTTTGTTGGTAATAAAACGTTCCTGCTACCCACAGCAGTAGAAACTTAGGATAAACATTTCAAAGTGAAAATAAACATCTATATAAACATGACGAAAACTCCATAAAAACATCTTGATGGTATAAAAACAAATTCATATCGCAATAACGTTTGCAGTCTAATAAATTCCCCTCTGAAACATCAAAGCCATAGAAATACGTTGAAGAGAGCCAATGGCTCCGTCCGCGTATTTTACACACACTTTTACTGCAACAAGAGCCATATCGTTGGGTCTTAACTCATTCCGTCCCCCGAGACTCGAATCGATCACTTTTGATAACGGAGAGGATCGGATCCTCCAACAAGCAGTGTTATATCGTTCTTCCCCTTCGTAGAATCCGATCTAATCTTGTTGGAAGGGGTCTGGGGGAAGCCATAAGTGCTACTGAATCCCCTTCTCGCACACTTGCACTCTTAATCTGACAGCGGAAGAAGAAGAAGGTACTGTCGGAAATAAAGGCTCTCGCGTATTTATTTACCGTCCTTTTCCCGACCCGGCTGCGATGACGTCACTGACGCTGTCGTGACCAGAGAGAGAAAAACAGGTTTCTTGAGGGCGTGTTGGAACGTTGGTGCCACGACATATATATATATATATATATATTATATATATATATATATATATATATATATATATATATATATATATATTAATCAAATATAATAATATACACTTTATTCCCTTAGAACTGATGGTTCCAGGAAGTTCTAGATTTTCGGTATTCAGTCTTTTGCCTATTTGCGACTAGCCGCAGTACACTAACTACTTGGTACCTAAGCCACTGCTTAGGTCAACAGATGTAACACTACAATGGGATTTGATATCTGAACGTACCTAAATAACTCAGCTTCGCCAATGAATGGAAACCCTGGGAGGGATGAATATCACAGGAGCGTCTCATGTTACACACGCACACACACAGACAGACATATATATATATATATATATATATATATATATATATATATATATATATATATAGGCGAGGAACCGGTCCGACTACTATAAATGGAAACAAACCTGAATAATCTTAATTTTTTTTTATTCCGGCGAACCTAACCAGAAGAGAAAAAGAGGAATTATGGGCAAAACCAAAGTGTAATGGAAGAAAGTCAGGAAATAATGCTACTGACTTTAATAAAAAATACATACTATCTATATATATATATAATATAGATATATATATGTGTGTGTGTACGTATATATATTATACGCACACATATGTATGTATGTATATATATATATATATATATATATATATATATATATATATATATATATATATACATACACACAGACACACACACATACACATTTTATCACCTACACATTGTTCTGTGCAATAACAGGTCCTCATTTCTAGTGGAGGTATTAATAAATATATATTTATGTATACCTATAAATATATATATTAGATATATACATTAAATATATATATATATATATATATATATATATATATATATATATATATATATATATATATATACATTAAACATGGGTGGGTGTGTGTATATTTGCGTATAAAATATATATTTGTATTATATTAAAGTCATTGACATTATTTCCTGACTCACTCTCTTATTTACACTTTTTGTCTATACTTCCTCTTTTTCTCCTCTGGATAGGTTCACCGGAATAAAGAAAAAAAAGATTACCTATATACTCAAGTTTGCTTCCATTTATATAATATTGTCATGTGTGTGTGATTGTAATTTACCAGTCGCTGCTCAGTCATCTTCCTGGACTTGTGTTTTTGTCGGCCTCGTTGTTAAATTATTTTTCTCTCTTTTATATATTACTTTACACTTTCAACGTTCCTGCATATTCGCGTTACATTTAATTGATGTCATTCCTTTGTAATGGTCGCACGTTTTTAAATTTTATTTTTGTATTCATGTACTTATTTGATTATTGCTGTGCCTCTTGCTCATCTCCATGTATTTCTTTCTTGTCTGCCTCCAACGATGCCAACATTCTTAGAAAGTTTTTTTTTTTTTTTTTTTAGAAGGATGTAGTTTCTTGATTTTATAGCTTTCTCATTTAATTCGTTTCATTTAGTATACGAATTTCATTCCTTTATTGACATAGTCTATTTTGTTATCTTTGTCTGTCATTCTTTCGTTCATCCCTCAGTAAGATTCGCTCCTTTGTAATAACATGAACCAGCTGCTAAACTGTTGGCATCCATCTTCGTTCTGTCCAGATTCTTTCAACTTTCTTGCAACGTTCGTAGGCTATAAGCATCAATCATCTCCTCATCCCACCCAGATTACGTTCCCTGTAACGTCACTTTATGATATCATACCAATCAATCAACCGGCTCCTTCCTTGTTCGCTCTTCTCCCTTTCTTATGAACGTTCATCCTATCATCAGATATCCGGAGTCCATCATGTCTATTCTTCCTAGTTTCTTAGCCACTTTCTTTCAGATCTCACTCTCTCTCCATGATTGTCAGGCTATTCATTCATTTATCTCCCTAACTACCTCCGCAGCATCACCTCATCGAGGTTCCTCGGCCACTCTATTTATGCATGAGGAACAGGGCTTGCTTTTAAAAGTAACCACAGTTATGATGTATTTAGAAATAACATATTGACTGATAAAGACTTAAGATACTTTTACGATAACCTTATGAGATTCGTATCATTTTATTAGATTTGTATTTTATTGGATTTGTATGAACGCATCTTCATGCAAGGTTAGTAACCGGAAATGAAAAACTGAGAAACGTAAAGCGTTGTCTGAATCAAAATTTCACAGAGAATTTGCACCAGTACTTACTGTTTCATAAGGCCAGACATGACAGGAACCTTGAATAACCGTGAACATTAGATTCCCTTCACCTGGGGGGGAACTTTGACATAATTCTTATATGCAACCGAACTGAACTTGGAAATCTTATAGATAGTTAATGTAGATTGCTTTAAACTAGCGAGTTTCATGAACGTATTTTATTTCGTATGTAATTCAAAGGTTTCAATTTCTTTTTGCCGTACTAGCTTATGCTTTCAGTCCAGAATTTGGATGATGAAGAATTTCTGGTACAGTATTTGAGGAATGTGTGTTGGGAGAAGAGTAAGGAAATTTCCACTGTTTAATAGAATTATTTGGGGCAACAAATTTTCTTTGCCTGTGAGAGCAGTCTTTTGGGTAGATCAATTTTCCTCTAGGAAATTGTATTTTCTTGGCATATTGTTTTCTAGTATATGGTATTTTTCATCGATTTATTTCGGTGGTATGGTATTTTTTTTTCAGTTTACAGCATTTCGGAAAGTCAGAACTCATAACTTCATTGTAGAGTAGACCCATCAAGAAAAGATATGTCGGCAGCAGACGTATCGGTTAAAATTCGTTAAGTTCAAGTTTTGGGATTTTTATTTTGAACTTCAGCTAAAGTCAGATGGCAAAGTGACGAAAAGGGAGAAATTGTGCCTGAAAGGTATTCCAGTCAGGAAACTACCTAATAAATATGATAACTGTATCATATCAACCTCAAAAGTTACGGGACCTAGAAACTCTTTAACCTGCTGTCCACGGAAGCTGATGACGGCAGTCCCCGTAGGGGGTAGTGGCCATGGTATTGCCCTAATTACACCTATGCGGTGCATTTTAAACATTACTTAGATTCTTTGCGGCGTGGCTTCGGCCCCTAGGCGCAACCCCTTTCGTTCCCTTTACTGTACCTCCTTTCATGTTCTTTATTCCATCTTACTTTTCCTGACAATTGAATCTTAGTGCAACCGCTAGGTTTTCCTCCTGTTACACCTTTCACCCCTTTACTGTCAATTTGTTTTACAGCGCTGAATGACATCATAGGTCCCAGTGGTTGGGTTTTGTCGTAAATTCTATATTCAATTCTGACGACGGCGGCGAGTGAATCACAAAAGCTAAACTTTGGAAAGGGAAAAAACCCCGTTCCTGCTACGTGAAACAAAGAGGATTATGATTTCGCTGAGGAATTATGGCAATTATATCGAAGGTTCTCGTTTTTATTGCATAAGGATATGACAATTTGAAAGATCCTACTATGTCATTTATCAAAGCATTCGAATGCCAGTGGCCATTTAATGCCTTTCGAATGAACTCCTCATCAGTCAGTCTTTTTTTTTTTTTGAGTTTTTGAAGCGAAGTTTTCACGGTGAAATCATCTCAAAAAACTCAAAGAGAAAACTATTCTTCCCGTACTAACACTACAGGTGGCCATCTCTCTCTCTCTCTCTCTCTCTCTCTCTCTCTCTCTCTCTCTCTCTCTCTCTCTCTCTCTCTCTCTCTCAGTTATCGATACAGAGCAAACCCAAGGCTCGGCTGCATGTCGATAGCGTTTCTTTACTGGGAGGATTCATTTTATTTTAAGCTGATGCAGTTTTAAGTTTGCGAGACTCATATCACGAACGCTCTTTTTTGTTGTTGTTATTGTTGTTGTATCATATTGGTGTTGTGTTCGTCTTATTATTGGGAGTTTCTTCTGCGTTTTATCTTGTTTTTATTAAAGTATTCACTACGCATAGCATTTGTTATTTTGAAGATAGTAGTGAAAGCGTTGATGTATAGGCATAACGGTTGTGAATAGTATTAATTAGATGGGTAAAAATGAGAAGAGAAACTCTTTTCAAATGTATTTGATTATGGATTATTACTAATTAATAGGGAATAATGTCTGCAAGACTTTGCATCGCACATACTATAAACACATACACTCACGCACAATAACATGTATATATATATATATATATATATATATATATATATATATATATATATATATATATATATATATATATAATCTCACGTGTGGAATAAAAGTAAATTTCTGCCTCATCTATATATGTGTATATACATATACATAATAATATATATATATATATATATATATGAACTGGTAAAGTGTTCTGTACAACAGAATTCCATCTAATAAAAGGAGCCCATAAAAACACCAAAATGTAGAGAGAAAAGTACTATATTTCAGAGACTGCTGTCTCTCTCTTCAGGTATATGAATGAGAAAAGTTTACAGAAAAGGTGGTATTTATACCAAGAGATTCGTCCACAAGTAAGCCAATTTAGGTCACCCCCGCTGATAATCTTCCTTTAATCTTCTTAAGCGTTGGTTGAATGAACACTGCGTCGACGATGTCGGATGTCCAATTCCCTTTTGAGATGTTCATTACCTGCTTCTCTTTTATTAAGGCCGGTACAAGAGTCAAATGATGGAATCGGCCTTAATAAAAGAGAAGCAGGTAATGAACATCTCAAAGGGAATTGGACATCCGACATCGTCGACGCAGTGTTCATTCAACCAACGCTTAAAGAGATTAAAGGAAGATTATCAGCGGGGGTGACCTAAATTGGCTTACTTGTGGACGAATCTCTTGGTATACCACCTTTTCTGTACAAAACTTTTTCTCATTCATATACCTGAAGAGAGAGACAGCAGTCCTCTGAAATATAGTACTTTTCTCTCTACATTTTGGTGTTTTTATGGGCTCCTTTTATTAGATATATATATATATATATATACTATATATATATATATATATATATATATATATATATATGTATGTATGTATGTATGTATGTATGTATATACACATATATAGATGAGGCAGAAAATTACTTTTATTCCACACGTGAGATATATATATATATATATATATATATATATATATATATATATATATATATATATCTGACTCACATAAGGATCGAACCCAGGTCTTCCAATAGAAAGGCAAGGCCACTACAAACTGAACCACAAAAGCCATAAAAAGACTGAACCTAAGTACCACAGACTTTACCTGTGAATGTCCAAAGTATAACCAACAGCGATCATGATATTTTGGAAGTACATCAATGAGGGGAAAAATTTCAGAATCCTCTACATTTTCATTAATTCCGATTGTAACGTTCATAAGGAACTATGATTTGAATAATGAAAAATAAAAATAAGTAAGAAATTGAAGTACGAAAACCCTTAGTAAGTTTAATGAGTTGAAAAAAAATATTTTTTAAGGTACTCAGCTTCTTCCACATTTTGATAGACCTTCCCAGTGGGAATGTATTTATTGTGAGAGCTGATAGTCAGCTCGATGGTCTAGTTAAACCATTTTAATAGTAATAATGATAATAATAATAATAAACAGGCTAAATGCCTCACATACCATCGAGTTTTATCGAACTTCCCGACCAAGCAGTGACGGGAGCGTTCTAACGAAATCTGCCAATTGGGTCACTCCTGGGTTGGGAATTTGGGTAAAACTCGATGGTTTGCGGGTTAGTTAGCCTGCCACTTTTTTATGATTCGCGTGGTTCAGTTGGCAGTGGCCTTACATTTCAATTGGAAGACCTGGGCTCGATCCTTTATATATATATATATATATATATAATATATATATATATATATATATATATATCAATTCAAGCTACAAATGTCCTTTAATATCTAAATTCACTTTACCTCCCAAATGATATATTTTCATATATGTACCGAAGGGGAATTTTTTAATTGATAATAATTTCGTCCCCCATGGGATCGAACCACCGTCCAAGTGGACGGGGACGGGGACGAAATCAGGACAGTCAGTGACGCTATCCAATCAGCCAACTGGGGGGACGAAATTATTATCAATTAAAAAATTCCCCTTCGGTACATATATGAAAATATATCATTTGGGAGGTAAAGTGAATTTAGATATTAAAGGACATTTGTAGCTTGAATTGATATATAAATGGATCACGGTTCGATGTGATAATTATTCATATATATATATATATATATATATATATATATACTAATTATATATATATAAGATTTTTCTCAATAAAAAACATGATTATTGGCATTGAATAATACATTTTTGGAAAGCTTAAACTTTTTCCTATTTTTCGACATAATCACCATTGAGATCAATGCATTTTTGCATGTGGTGTAGTACCATCTTTATGCCTGAATCGTAGAACTCTCCCACCGCTCTGCAAACGTAGCTTAAAACCCCTTCTTTTAGCTCCTCTCTGGTTCTGAAATGCATTATGGACGTCTGTACGTCCGTCTTTGAATTCTCTGCGCCATTTGCACACGTGTTGTACGCTCATAAACTTTTCTCCGTAGACTTCACATAGTTGGAAATGAATGTCCACTGGTGCAGTGTGTTTTTACACACAAAAAACGAATCACATAGCGTACTTCGCACCTGGCAGGAGAAGCGAGTGGGAGCTCCTTGTCTATCGGCTGCCAAGCCAAGGCTGAGCGTCGCAGACAGCTCGCTAGTGGGGGTGGGGGAGAGACTGGGAGAAGGGGGAACCAAGCTACATGCCAGTGTCGCCGGATCCTGCAGCTCCTCGGGAACCTTATTATATGGACAACCCAAGTAATAATATATATATATATGAGAGAGACGAGAGGAGAGAGAGAGAGAGAGAGAGAGATAAATATTTCTCATATTTGATTGCCAAGTTCGATTCCAAAGAAGAATAGGTGTTAAATTTCAGATAGCTGGTCAACTGCGGTGAGACATTCAGTTGGTCGAGAAGGGCTTGGGACTCGGCATGCAGTTGACAAAATATACTTGCTGATCCCTTCTGAGGGATGGAAAGTAACACATTTTTGGGTGCATATGTCTATGTGTGTATGTATATGTATATATATATATATATATATATATATATATATATATATATATTATATATATATATATATTATAAGCAAATAACACAGGGAAATGATAGGCAGATATCCGTACCCAGGTGGTTAATTGTCAAAAGGGTAAAAATCAAAGGCTCTTTACATAGTCACTTTTATTCGTTATTACCACTGCATTAGTCTTATCTTCCTTTCTTACTTGCACTAGATAAATAAAATAATGGCATTATTAAATGGTAGTGAAACCTATTTAGAAATTACGTCTGATCCTACACAGACAGTGAACTCCCATTTTAATAAACAAGTTAAATCTATTCTAAAGGGCCTGGACCATTTAATTAAAAGTTTAAGCCTCAATGCTCCTCCCTACCTTATCTGTATGGTTCAGTCAAGACACAAAATCAGTAACCGTGTCAGTCCAATCATTAGTTCAGTAGGCTCAGTTACGTATAATTTATCTATATGGCTTGTAAATATTCTTACACCTTTGGTAGAAAACATTTCAAACAGGAATGTAAAAAACAACGTCGACTATATAAACAAATAGAATAGTTTAAATTTGAAATTTGGGTTTAATATGTTAAGTTTTAGAATATCTTTATTTACAAAAGTGCCTTGTTGATGAGTTTCTTGAATTTTTGGAGGAAAGATTAGAAAGTTGTATTCCTGTAACTGTAGCAAACCTCATTAGTCTTATGCTGTTATGTATCAAAGATAGTAAATTTTGTTTTAAAAGTGAATTTTTTGTACAAAAGTTCGGCATGGTAATGGGTTAACCCTTATCTCCTCCCCTTAGCAATATTTTGTATGGAATTTTTTAGACAAAATTCTTACCAAGAATTTTGCTCCAAAAAGTTACATGGTTTAGGTATGCGGATGATTTTTTATGTATTTGCCAGTTCACGAAAATCTCCAGGAATTTCTGATTAAGGTCAGTAATTTAGTCCCTTCTATAAAATTTACTGTTGAGGAAGAAAGAAATTGTAATTTGAATTTTCTTGATGTAACAGTCCATAGTGTTGATAGAAATTTCACCTTTTCAGTCTTTCGAAAATCAACTAACATTGCCTCTTTTGTTCATTGTTATTCCAATCACCATAAAAATGTTAAATTCTCTATTTTTCTTAGGATGTCCTTAAGGGCTCTGCGTATCTGTAGGCCAGAGTTTATTGACGCTGAGATCAAAACTATTTATGATATTGCCTTGAAACTTAAATACCCAAGGACTTTTGTAGATGTAGCATGGAAAAGATGTAGAAAAACATTTTACTTAACTGATAACAAACTTGAATTTAATAAACATAATATTCTCAAATTACCGTATAATGAAAGGTTTTCAGAAATTCATAGAATTTTAAAGCTTTTGAAGTTGAATATTGCTTTCGGTAATATTAATGTTAAGAATTTAGTAATAAGAAAATTCTCCTAAAATTGTTTTTGGCTGCATACGTGAAATTTTGGTAAATCACTTTCACAATGAATCAAACATTATTAGTATTCTTTTTTTAAGAACTGGCCAAATATCGAATGCATTATTTGAACATATGAGAGATTTAGATCATCCTATTAAATGGAGTCAGGCAAGATCCTTAATGCTGTGTAGCGACACAATTACGATGGTTGTCCGTAAAAGAAGGTTCCCAAAGATTTTTCACAATGATAAACATGTTTATTGGCACTGAATAATACATTTTTGAAAGCTTAGACATTTTCCTATTTTTCGACATAATTGCCGTTGAGATCAATGCATTTGTGCATACGGTGTACCATCTTCTTTAGGTAGCTTAAAACCTCTTCTTTCAGCTCCTCTCCGGTTCTGAAATGCGTCCCACCCAGGTGTTTCTTCAATTCAGGGAAGAGATGGTAGTCATTTGGGGCTAAGTCTGGGCTGTAGGATGGCTGTGTGACAGTATCCCATTCAAATTTGTTGATGAGCTCGGTTGTTACACAGGCAATGTGCGAAGGGGTGTTGCCTTGATGGAAACACACTCCCTTCGTGAGCATGCCTCTCCTCTTGTTTTGAATCGCGAGGCAAAGGTTTTTCAACGTCTCACAGTAGCGGTCCGCATTGATTGTTGTACCGACATGCATGAATTCACACAACGATAACCCCTTCCTGTCCCAAAACATGCTCGCCATCATTTTGCCAGCAGAGAGTGTTTGTTTGAACTTCCGCGGCCTCGGTGACTCTGGGTGTTTCCATTAACGGGTTTGTTGTTTCGTTTCCGGTGTCGTGTAGTGGACCCAAGTCTCGTCCCCGGTGACAATAGAGTTCAAGAATTCCTCTCCATCGGTTTCGTAGGCCTGAAGAAATTCACGGGCCACTTCAACATGTTGCCGTTTGTGGTCTTCAGTAAGCATTCTCGGGACCCACCTAGCACAAACCTTGGCATACCCTAAATGGTCTGTCAAAATTTTGTCAATGCAGGTCTTGCTGACATCAGGGGATCATCTCGCAGAGCTCCCGAACTGTTACCCTTCTATCTTTCAGCATTGTTTCTTCCATTTTCGCAAATGTTTCGTCCGAAACCGATGGTCGTCCAGAACACTGATCGTCATGGACGTCTGTACGTCCGTCTTTGAATTCTCTGTGCCATTTGCACACGTGTTGTACACTCATACACTTTTCTCCATAGACTTCACACAGTTGGGAATGAATGTCCACTGGTGCAGTGTTTTTTGCACACAAAAAACGAATCACAGAGTGTAATTCGCACCTGGCGGGAGAAGCGAGTGGGAGCTCCATCTCTAATGTCTGGCAAGCCAAGACTGAACGTCGCAGACAGCTCGCTGGGGGGCGGGGAAACAAGCTCCACCCCAGTGTCGCCGGATCCTGCGTTAACAGCGTTCCTTGCGACTGGAGCTCCTTGGGAACCTTATTTTACGGACAACCCAAGTAAAAGGAATATCATTGAATTTAGTTTCAAGTCAAATAATGGAATTGTTCTAAATTTAAGTCTTGGTTTGTTTAAACTCGATGCCTTTATAATGAAAAAAGTTGTAGATAAATATAAGAAACAAAATTGATATATTCAGATGTATGTATAAATGTTTTTGGACTTCTTATGGCTAAGCTTCCATTTCTACCTTTTACTTTGTGACCGTGTGATCTCCGACTCTCCTGAATTATCTATTTGATTTTTACCCTTTTGACAATTAACCAATTGGTATTCTTCATCTTTTTGGTTACCTTGTAACCGTTCCAACTGTATTTCATTTGTGTAATGATAATGCCTCAATAAAGACGAAAGCGCTCGGTATAGATTTCTGCCTATCGTTTTCCTGTATATACGTATATATTAGTGTGGTATGACTTCGTCAGAAAAACAGCTCCTGTAGGATTTTGCTGTCAAAATTGATTTTATTACATATTCTGGTTCATTTGGGTGTATACTGAAAATGAATGATATTTGCTTCCAGTCACAAATGGATTCAGCATCTCTAAAAACCCCTAAAGCCATCCAAAAATCATCAAAATTGTTTAATTATTAGCCGATTTGAAAATATTGTGAGTACCGGGACCCCCCTGGAACAAAAAGGGCCCCCATGGGGGGATTCGGGGGTCGAAAAATTTGGTCCCCTCCACTTTCCCACAATGTGCACCTAAATGAACCAGAATATGCAATAAAATCAATTTGTACAGCGAAATCATATATATATATATATATATATATATATATATATATATATATATATATGTGTGTGTGTGTGTGTGTGTGTGTGTGTGTGTGTGTGCGTGTGTATGTATGTGTATATGTAAACTTCATGAACCAGAATTGAGGTGGTTGACCACTGATCAAAATAATCATGCCCATATATGTACATACGCACACATATATAATTAGTGTTTAATTTGTTCTTGTAGCGTGCTACCTGTTGTGTTTAGGCTATTAGTATAATCTCTTCAGAGTTTACTTTTCACAGCAAATTGTACTATGATTAAATGTAAGCCGGAATTATAACGTGTACAAGAGCCAAAGTTAAGCTTAACGATTGTTGTCTCTTGTTCCTCAGGATTCTCTCTCTCACACACACACACATAAATGAACTTCTAAAGTTAATAATATGAAGTAACCACCAAATTTCTACTAAATGACATTTACTATTGGAATAACAAAGGACGGAGAGAGAGAGAGAGAGGAGAGAGAGAGAGAGAGAGAGAGAGAGAGAGAGAGAGAGAGAGAGAGCTGCCCCGAGTAAAGAAAGAGCCATTTCCTTACGCTCCATTTCAGCAGGTTGAGGATGGCGTTGTGTCGATTTGGACAGAGAAAATGAAGATTGGAACAAGGGTTGGATGAAAGCTGCCGGAGAGATGTTGAAAACAAAAGAAAGAATAATGAATCTCGGGATTTTCTTAAGACTCGGAGAAGCCAGATGCGCTCAGGACCTGAGGAAGCGTCCACATGTTTTCAGCATTCGGTGAAAGCAGAATTAATATGTAGGCTTTTGGGAGAATCAAAAGACGCATGTGTTTGAGGAGGTCAGAATTGGCGGAAACTCATTCTCTGAGGTCGAAGAAAGAAGAACAGATACAAAGGTTTGTGTAAGATCAATGTAAACTTTAATGAAATGTAATGACACAGACGTGTGGTTTGGGTTGAAAAGTTAATTGTTTTAAGAATTTATAAGATTTAAAACGGAAAAAAAACTATTCAGCTAACGTCGTATTCTACAAGTATCAAACTCAGGTAGGAAACAAACGCTTTTGTATCGCGGACAGTCCGAACCTTCTCAATCTACATAGTAAATACATAAATTTATAAGATAAACTTTTACTGAAATATGCACCACATTTTATAGTTGAAGTTCAAGAACGAAAGGCATTTGTAGGGTTGATCATCCAAGCATTTTAAGATTCGACGATACATCTTACACCAAATTATGCGGGAAAAAATGACAAGCTACGGAATTGAACGCCACGTTCCTGAGCTCGAAGCTCAGACGCTATTGAACACTGACATCGCCGTTGTGTTGCCAGTTATTCATTATATTATATAAATATATAAGCGAAAGAGAGAGAGAGAGTCGTTATCGTGATCAGCAATTAGCAAACAAAGTTAGGACCGGTGCAAAAGTTTGGAATTGGCGAGTCGCTGTTTTTATGTTTGTTGCAATCCGGTAATTTCGGAATTCCCTTATGTTTTGTGCGAGCTTGGAGGTATCTTTTTATTTAGTTATTTATTTTCGTTGATATTTTGTTTGTTCTATTCATATAGTGTTATTTGATGTTTGTGACTATTGAACAGTTGCGTATTTATTAATTTATTTACTTTTGTTATTTTTCCCGACTAACGTGAATGGTATTACATTTCAATTTCCCTTGTGTACCTCGTGATAAGATACTGAAAGTGCTGCTGCTTTGCTTCTAACGCTGTATCGTCTGTGGTTGTTCCTAATGAAAGAACTTCATCGCAGATACATTGGGACACCATACTGTTGCATGTAATAACATTATACATTAACCTTGGACGTTTTTAGAAATCTCACCGAACTCTATTCGTCACTCATCCCTGGGCAATCTGATCCTCTGACTGTAAATTATTATTATTATTATTATTATTATTATTATTATTATTATTATTATTATTATTATATACTGGGTTTATGTCTAACCTGCTGTGAATAATTTTCTGCAATGTTAGCGAAATCCATCGCTGTTTTCTTATGTATTTTGAACCGTCATTATTGCCTCTTGATTATTATTTATATTAGTATTATTAATGTTACAATAAATTGAAAGGTATTCCAAGAATACAAAGGATTATGTTAAAAAGGAGCAGCTTCTTTGAGATTAAATTCATGATTGCAATAGACAGAATTACTTATAAGATTATCCTCGTTTTATTAATCTAATCAGTTGCGCGGATGTCTAGATTATTAATTATTATTAGTGAATAATCAGTAATTAGTTTGAACTTTCATCCTTTGATCGGATATCCGTAGATTACAGGTCACGGGATAGTTTTTTGGCTGTTGATTGGCAAACATTTTGACGGATTGGATTATAGAAAAATTTTACTATATATATACCCTCACACCCGGTTAAGCTTTGTACGAACAGTTGGGTTGAGCGTGTGTTTAACGCATTTGCCTGCTAAAATACCAGGCGTTACTGAAGCTTGCAAGAGACCTTATCAGTCTGGCGGAATCGTGGTACACTGAACTCCGAAAAGGGAAAGAAAAACAAAAACGAAGTCTACTACTGTTGTCTGAATGGTTATTTTAGTGTGGCATACACTGGGACGCCCCCATCGGGAAGAGGTAATAACTTCATGCCCTTCTTCACCTACCCTGCCTACGATCCACCACAGCCCAGCACTGAGGTCAACGGAGGCATAGTGGGTTTATTCAGGAAATGAGTCCCACTTCTGGGATCGTTCTCTGGCTAGTAAGACCTAATATTGCTGAACCTTGTTAAACCAAAGCACAGCGTTCTGGGGACCTTAATAATGCTATACTGCGAGTCGCTAATCGTCTGATCAACAAATACAAAAGAAAGGAAGGCGGGGAAGGGCGGGGCACAGATGCTGTCGGCATAAAATGCCCTTGAACTTGCTGGGGGCCGGACAACGAGCTTAGTAATACAACCTTTATTGTAAATAAGGTTTGCTTAGAAAACCTTTAGAGTAGCATACATTACACACACATACATATATATAATATATATATATATATATTATATATATATACATATATATAAATAATATAATTATATATTATTATGTATAATTATAAATATATATAATATATTTATATATATATTAACCATACATACATAATGCATTATGGTATGGTATATATAATATAAATATATATTATATTATATATATGAATATTCTAGTATTATTTATATATTAATATTTATTATATTAATATAATATATATATATGTGTGTGGTGTGTGTGTGTGTGTGTATATATATATATTTATTATATTTGTGAGCGCCTGCATTTCCACCAGTTACGCGACCTTAATTTATATTTGTATTTAAAAAATCTATCCTAAGAACTTATAGACCGACGTTCTGCCAATTTTAGTTATATTTCTACATGAATAGTTATGCATTGGCACTGAGGCTTGGCCTTTTCTTTTTTTTATTATTTTATGTATTTATTGATCGATATATTTTGGTATCAGAGATCTTCCATTGTGACGTGCTGTTCTTCCTGTGTGTGTGTGTGCATAAGTAAGTTCCAAGCGAATTAGTGGCGTGGTCGGTATGGTATTGGCGTGCCACCTCGGTGCCCGTGAGTTCGATTCTCGGGCATACCACTGAGGGGTTATAGATGTGTATTTCTGTTGATAAACGTTCACCCTCGACCTAGTTCGGAAGTCACGAAAAGATGTTGGTCCCGTTGCTGAATAACCACTGGTTCCATGCAACGTAAAAACACCATACAAACAATACAAACAAACATTATAAGTAAGTTCCTAATGAATCATTTACTTGTATAGTTTTTTTCTGGCGATATAATATAAAGAATCCTCAGAATTAAAAAAAATTGGAAAATGTAATTTCAATGTATAAAAATGAACACTTGAGCTCGTCAGTGTGAAACGCTGCTGTAGAAAGAAGACAGTCCTTTAGACTTCGAACACCGCGATGTTGACGGAAAACAGTTGTGCCGACAAAGGTATCCATTGACTGAGGAGGTTAGAGATATGTACTTTAGAGGGGGAAGGGGCTGCAGAACAAGGCGCCATAACACGAAACACGTTGGTTGTCAAGGTCCCTTGTGAGAAGTAAATGTTGATCCAGAGGGGTGGAAAATATAACCCGGGTGCCTGGTGGCCTACGGGGAGACTGTGGGAATGTGGGGCCCGGGGCCCGAGGTGCGTTACTTGCACAGTGTATACTTAATTAGGGAGTATTGCGTTCGGAACCTTCTCGAACAACGATGTGGCAGGCCTCTATGGAAGGTTATTTACTCTCCGCCGTATGTCATTTATCGTTAATTGGCTTGTGGAAAGGGAAGCCTTCAAAAGTGTCTCTGGATTTATAACTGAATGTCTTTTCAAATACTTTTTTTTTTTTTTTTTTGGGGGGGGGGGGGTGGGGTGTTGGCGAATTCTATTGGATCTCTGTTAAGGTAAATAGAGAATTGTAAATAGAATATGATGACATATACGTATATACGTAAATTAGATTGGGAAAGAATGAATTAAAGGAGTTTGGTTTTAGATTTCACAAAGTTGCTCGTTTTATCTTCATGTTAATTAACCGAGAGAGAGAGAGATTGATTGATAGATTGATTGATGCAAAAATGTACCATGGCGTCACAAGAACTTAGGTCATCGAGAGAGAGAGAGAGAGAGAGAGAGCTCTTCGGCCTTTAGTGAAGTTAAAGTCATGTTTACTCTCTTGAAGCCTTATGTGAGAGGAAAGGTTCATCATAGAAGTTGATTAGAAAGGTGAGAAATGCGAGGAAGTTGCATGAAGGGCAGAGTATGGGCAAAGATAGGTCGGAGTGGTTTTGGAAAGGTTGATCAAGCGGAGAAAATGGCGAACGGTGAAGTTTGTGATAAGTTTATAAACCAGAAGTGTTGGGAGAAGAAGGAAGGAGGAAAGAAAGACCTAGCAAGTGCTGGTTAAATGGAGTGGAAATGCTTCAATATCCATTGAACGTGAGAGTAGGTACATGTAATATGAAGTGAACGTTGCAGCATTTGTAGGGAGTCCTCTGAGTATGTGTGTGAAACTGATTTAGCGTTTAAAGTATATTTAGTGTTTTGTCTCAAACCGCCATTTGCTTTTCAAAATGATACCCGATCTGCTTTTGTTCTATGACCCTGTCTGTGTTGAGGATATGTTTGTATGTTTTGTTTATTTCACTCATTCGATGGATTTTACTTCACTTCCGATTACACAAACTCATTTAAGATTCGATAATAATTCAGAGTTTATCACATGACGCATGCTTTAATTGTTGTAAATGTGTTGTCTGTTTCTTACACACACAAATGTTAGTCACCAAGATTCGTCAGAACATGATTGTAATGGCTAACAAGGCAATTCAGATATTTTCTTTGCTCTTCAGAAGAAGTCTGTTGCTAATTCTCCGTCTGAAAAAGTGCTCCTGGAATCCAAAAAAGGACGTTAATTACTTCAAGTCTGCCAAGATTTTTTTTTTCCAGCGGCTGTGGCCATTCATTTCGAATAACACCAAGAAGAAAAAAGCGCCCGCAAAGAGTAGTTTGTGTGATGGGCAGTTTCATGATTTTGAAAAAAAAAAAAAAAAAAAAAAAAAAGAAACATGGAAAAAACAGAGATAACTCTCTCTCTCTCTCTCTCTGCTCTCTCTCTCTCTCTTACTAAGAAAGCAAGCATATATAAAAGCAGAGAAAAGTCTCTCTCTCTCTCTCTCTCTCTCTCTCTCTCCTCTCTCTCTCTCTCTCTCTCTCTCTCTCTCTCTCTCTCTCTCTCTCTCTCTTTCGAAACAAACTTTCATAAAAGAACGAGAATAAAAGATCATCGGCGAAGTTGGAGGAGATATTTTGGCATTGATTATCCAAAAAGAAACTTCCCTCTTTTCCCTCGTCTGGGACGACGATTTTCCTAATGACTAAAACGTTTTAGGCATTTTAATCTTTCGCTTTGCTTGCTTCTAAAACACACGGAATCTTTGTTTATCATAACTGCCTCGGAGAAATTCCTCGTGAAATATAAAGAGTTGCTTTTCAGTTTTAAAAGGAGGGCAATTCTGCTCCGACACCCCCCCTCCCCTCCCCTACCCTCCCCTCCTCCTCCTCCTCCTCCTCCTCCTCCTCAAGGCTTTTAACCCCCAGCAATGGCGAGGAGGATTAGGACAGGACGAATATGAAAGAAATGGAGCAGACTAGAAAGAAGGAGAAAGACTAAGAGGAAGACAGTGGCAGTAAAAACGGGATGAGAATGTATACAGAGAGAGAGCTATAGTAGCATACACCCCCGTAGGGGGTTAGTGCCGTCAGTGCACCTCACGTGCGGTGCACTGTAGGCATTACCTAAGGTTCTTTGCAGCGTCCCTTCGGCCCATAGCTACAATCCCTTTCGTTCGTTTTATTGTACCTCCGTTCATATTTTCTTTCTTCTACCTTACTTTCCAGCCTCTTATAATAATTGTTTCATAATACATCTGCGAGGTTTTGCTCTTGTTACACCGGTGGGACCTTTTTCTCAAATTTCCTTTCAGCGGTGAATGCCCTCATAGGTCCCAGCGCTTGGCCGTCGGTCGAGATTGTGTAGTCTAGTGGATTTCATGAGGATGTAAACGAAAAGGAAGGAAAAGTGAACAACTAATGGATAAAAGAGGACAGATTCCGGTGTAGGAACCAAAGACAGAAAGAACTTGAAGAATTATGATGAGGGTAACAAGGCAATAATGAGTATGGAAAAAGATGGTAGAATAGGGTGATGTAGTCGGATGAAAAAGACTAAAAATGAAAAATGGTTAAAAGATAAGCGAGTATAAGGACCATATAGGATGGAATAAAAAAAAAAAAGCTGAAGAACTTGCAGAGTAAGAGAGTAACCAGAGAAGGTGGACGTTACTTGCCGAAGTGTCAGAAATGGAAATAAGGAGAGATATAAAGATTAGAAGGAAGGAGGTAGAAAATAATGAGACAGGAAAGATAGAAATGGAAAGAATTATGACCGGGGACCTTAGAAGAAAAGGGGATTTCCAAGTATGATCTCGTTCTAATAGAATGTAACGATCATCCCTGGACACAGCGCGCGAATGGGCGCTCCAGGATGTGGCTCAGGACCTTGGTTCCTCCGTTTTCTCCTTTACCAAATTCCTTTTTGTCAACCATTCTTTGTATTTTTCTTCTTTTTTTTTATACCCAACGAGCGGAAGAGGAATGCGTAACGTGTTAATGAGGCCTCAGTTGTTAAGCGAATGCTATTTTGATGGAAAGCCGAGGGAATGAATAGCCCTCGTCGGTGCTGGATCATTATGGTGAAGGAATAACTTCGTAAGATGACACCCCAGAGTGGTATATTAGATATTCCGAGGGGAGGCGATTGCCTACCAGGGGAACCCTTGGTAGGGGTAGGGTCATATAGTACCATCTCACAGACGTCAGTATGTATTGAGCATTATGTATATACATAATTGCCAGAAATACGATGCGGTCTGGGCAGAAATCGTTTGGTATATAATTTACCAAGAATGCGTTAAAAAAAAAATGGCAAGAGAGAGGGCTAGGTGACTAGTAGATAGAAAAACAAAAGGTAGACAAAGATGGGATTGGAGGGAGGGAGAGGGGAGGAAGAAGAAAAAAGGAGAGAGGATGATGAAAATCAAGTGAGTTTTGCTAAAGATGAACAGTTTATACGAACAGATAAATAGGCTATACGTTCACAGGCAAAAACACTATTTACTCGCGCTTGTTCCTCTACGCACGTGCGCCTGTGTCTCTATTTACTTGGACATATGAGTGAGCGCGAGTGTTTGTATGTATGTGTGTGTGTGTGTGCACGAGACCGAGGGGAAGTATTTACTCGCCCCTCATCAAGGGGTTTACGACAGGGGTTCCAGCAAACTTTTGACGGAAATTGGCCGATATAACTAACAATTTCTCCTCTCTCTCTCTCTCTCTCTCTCTCTCTCTCTCTCTCTCTCTCTCTCTGAGATCTGTCGTTAAGAGGTGGTTGCGGTAAAGGGGAAGGAACACTTATAAGAACGAAGAGAGAGAGAGAGAGCAAACTAAACAATAAAATATTAGTGAAAAACTGCGAGGGATTATGTGCCTTAACCCTTTTTAGATGAATGGATAGCAGGAGATAGGAAAGAGTGGATTTGCGCGTGCGTGACTGTGTCGTAGCCTGTGTAAGGAAAAAAAAAAGTGACAACGAATGGGAGTGAAAACCTCTCCAGAGACTAAAAGGGATATAAAGGAGAGGGAGAAGGGATAGGCTCTGTAGAACCAAAAAAAAGAAGATGAATGGATGAGAAGAATGTGACATGAAATGGTGCTAGGCCATGATTTTTTTTTTTTCGGTAAGTTGACATTTTGTTGTTCAACGACAAAGAATACAGACATTTCTCGACCGATTCTGGAAACTGGTTATTTAGTTATTTGATAGTACTCAATAGAAAGGGATAGTTTTCATAAAATTCAGAATTTTCCTTCAGGAATGCGCGTGCGCGCGCGCACACATGCGCATATACATATATATATATATATATATATATATAGTATGTATGTTATCATATACATATATATATATATATATATACTATATATACACATATATAAATATATATATGTATGTATATATACTATGTTATACATAATAATATATATATATATATATATATATATATATATATATATATATGTATATATATATGATACTATATATATATATATATACATACATTAATACATATATATATATATATACATATATATAGATATATATATGTATGTATGTTATACATAGATACATATAATATATATATATATATATATACATATATATATATATATATATATAATACATATATATAGATATATATATGTATGTATGTATACTACATATATATATATATATATATATATATATATATATATATATATAATATTGCAACGTCCCTGACGAGAATTTTAATAGTTTTTAGAACTCATCAAAAAGAAATAAAAAGCTTTGTGGAAAACTGTTTGTAGTCATGTATGGTTAACTCCCATGTAACTAGAAGAGAGAGAGAGAGACTCGCTGATTGGTTTAAAAGCTTTTCTTGATTATCCTTCCCTTGAGTGTTCTTGCATGTTCTCTTCTCTATTCATAAGTACTAATAATCCTTTCAAAATGGAACTGAGAGGGTCCACCGGATGAACAACTCAGGCAACACAGAGACACCTAAAACATTGTACTCCAGTGACAAAGACATTGTGAGTCCCTGTGGCCATACTCCTTCCACCGAACCTCGGATGCCCCTGTGATACATCTCCCGCCACTGAAGACCAAAGTTACATTGCAGTGCCACAAAACCACCACAGCTCTATAAGTCAGTAAAGTCAATAGTGTTGACAGCTTATAGAGGTCACTTTTGAGAGATAGGGAATACAATACCTCAGGTGTGCTGTGGCCTGGTAATTATTGTGAAGCCAGTGTCAGGCAAATTTAATCGTGTTGGTAATTGACTGATCCTTGTTGACACGAGTCAGCCTGGTACAGTTTCTGTTCGCTTAAAAGTAAACTCAGGAGGTAAACCCTCCTTCTAGACCAGTGGTTCTAAAAATTTTTGGTATCGTTGCCCCCGGCAGTGATGTGATAGATCACCATTATCCCTGCCCCATTCCTCTTCAGTTATGTGAAGTTATACTATAAAGGTGAGAAAAATATTGGAATGTTTAAAACCAAATAAATGAATTTTATTTACTTCTGTATTATTTATTAACTAATTTATATATTCGTGTATTTATTATTATTATTTATAAATTTGCTAAATTTTACACCAGAGAACTATAACTTTTAGAAAGTGCTTCGTTGCCCCCCTAGAAACGGCTTCATGACCCCCACTCGGGAAATTACCCCCAGTTTGGGAACCACTGCTCTAGACACTCCCCCACCAACTCTGGTAGCAAATCAGACAAGCTTACCAAACAAACCATCTTTATGTAGACCAGCATTATTTATATATCTACATATATAATAATATATATATATATATATATATATGTATATATATATAGTATATATATATATATATATATGTATATATATATATATGTATATATATATATATATGTGTGTGTGTGTGTGTGTGTCGGTATTATATGTGCGCGTGTACATGTACGTAGTACATACGTAAACCAGAAGGCGTTTCCTCTGGGAACGGTAGTCATCTAATTACTGAATTAGGAATAAAGCTCCTTTGCAGAAAAATTCTGCTTTTTTAGTTTCTGGAATAAAATGCCATCATACCATTATGGTTGGTATTGAGTAATTAGTCAATTGTGATGAGCTGTCGCCAGGATGGAGAAGGATATCAGCCTTATCCTGATTTTCATTATCGTGCCATAATTCATATCCATATAGCAATACAGATCATGCTACACTCATGTATAATCTTCCTTTTGCATGCAGTGTCAGTTGGCTTTGATTCCCAGATCTGGATTCACTCTACTCTTTGTTCAAGTACATGGTAAAAGAAAGCAAAAAAAAAAGAAAGCAAATCAAATCACCTCGAAAGAAGGTGTACCTTACATCATTGTTCCAAATTATCTACAAATTTCTACTTCTTCCATACAATATGTAATTTTATTTCGTCCCCCCTGTGTCAACTCTGTCCTCATTAATGCTGTTTTTGCTTATTCAAACTGCATAGTTCTCATTCAAGTAGGTTTGGAATTCCAAGTGATATATATATATATATATATATAATATATATATATATATATATATATATATATATATATATATATATATACTATAAAATCACAAAAGTAAGCACGTGATTTTTGTTTACCAGCAAAAGCCACAGGGAAAATTTTTAAAAAAGAAAAGACAGAGTGCCAAGTACTTTCGTGTATTTACCCGAAGATGTGGTAAATACACGAAAGTACTTGGCACTCTGTCTTTTCTTTTTTAAAAATTTTCCCTGTGGCTTTTGCTGGTATATATATATATATATATATATATATATATATATATATATATATATATATATATATATTATACCCCAATAGTATCTTTCCCTGATGCTTAGTTATACGTATACCAAGTTTGGTTTGAAATTGCTCAACGCCTGTAAAAGTGTGTGGCACAAACACACACATCCATCTATATCTATCTATCTATCTATCTATCTATCTATATATATATCATATATATATATATATATATATATATATATATATATATATATAGATAGATAGATAGATATAGATGGATGTGTGTGTTTGTGCCACACACTTTTACAGCCGTTGAGCAATTTCAACCAAACTTGGTATACGTATAACTAAGCATCAGGGAAAGAATACTATTGGGGTAAGACATCACTGGCACCGAAGAAGGGGGTGTGGGAAATGAGAAGGGGTGAAAAGGAAAATAACTGAAAATGACAAATATTAGTGTCTAATCCATAGTTTTCGAGGTTGCTGAAATGAATATTGACTCTCCTGATGCCCTTCAAGCCCTTGTTCAGCTACAATAGGGAGGGGGTGGGTGAAAATGGGTAGGAAGGGAGTGAAATGTAAAAATAACAGAAGACGACAGATATTAGTATCTAATCTATAGTTTTTGAAGTCACTGAGATGAATAGTGACACTCGTGATGCCCTTTAAATCAAAGTTCAGCCCCAATAGGAACTGGGGATGAGATGTAAAAACAACCAAAAATGACAGATATTAGTGTCTAATCCATTGTGCACGAGGTCGTTGAGATGATCCCCTTCATGTCCAAGTTCAGCCCTGATATTGAGGGGGGTGGAAAGGGTGGGAATGGGGTGATGTGTAAATATAACCTAAAACAACAGATATTAGTGTCTAATCCATAGGTTTTGAGTTTGCCAAGATGAATAGTGACACTCTTGATATGATGCCTTTTAAGTCTTAAGTTCATCCCCAATAGGAAGGGGTGAAAAGGAGACGACATGTAAAAATAACCAAAAACTACAGATATTAGTGTCAAATCTATAGTTTTCAGGGTCGCTGAGATGAATAGTGATGCTTCTGATGTCCTACAAGTCCAAGTTTAGCCCCGATAGGAATGGGGGTGGGAAGGTGGTGATGTCTAAAAGTAACCGAGAATTACAGATATTACTGTCTAATCCATAGTTTTTGAGGTTGCTGAGTTGAATAGTGACACCCTCAATGCCCTTTAAGTCCAATTTCAGCTGTAATAGGAAGAGGGGGTGAGAAGGGGTAAAAAATGAAATTTCAAAAGTTATGTATATTGGTGTTAAGCTAAATTTTTTTATGTCACTGGGATGAACAGACACTCCCAGTGCCCTTCAAGTCCAATTTCATCCCCAATAGAAATAGCGGTGACGAGTGGTGAAATATAAATTGTAAAAAATGCTGGGCAATGTAACTGAAGCAACTATCTTAACAGGAGAGAGAGAGAGAGAGAGAGAGAGAGAGAGAGAGAGAGAGAGAGTAGATTGGGTTTGAGAGGAGAGAGAGTTTATCAGTTGTCACTCAGTTTTCCTGGGCAGCGCCGGGTTGGTTAGTGTATGTATGTATGTATATATATATATATATATATATATATTATATATATATATATGTGTGTGTATATATATAATATCACACGTTTGTAAATAGTTACACGACTTGCGAAATTTAGGTATGGATTTCTACCTCGCTCTTGGGACGAATCCAGGACCTCCCGTACATTTATATTCTTGCAATCAAATATATACGATATATTCACACAAGACTGGTGATTTACGTATTATGTAAATTTTCCAGTTAATATTTAAACATTTTCACCTTATAGTATTTATGTGTTCATATGATTACAGCAATTAGAAAACTTTAGAGAAATATGTTTATGTTATAGGAAATCTGCCAAGACAGTGGACAGTTTCTTATCGATATAGTACGGAAGTTGTAACGCTTGCTGAGCAGAACCTCGAATCTGTCCAGATAACACCTTCATTGTCCCTCACGGTGGCTCCACGTACGAGCGACTGGATATCCAGTAGCAATTACCGTTCTCCCCAGATCTTAGTGTCAAAGACCTCGTTGTAAAGGTTGTTGGCATGAAAGAGGGCCAATAAGCAACCATTCAATCCTCTTTCGGCAGCGACTTCGCGCTCTCACACTACAAGATGTTATGGTCGATAGAGACATTTATTCATTGTAGGATAACGGTTCTAAATGTGTCATGAGAGAGAGAGAGAGGAGAGTAAAAATTGTGTAATTTTTTACAAAACAGTTATAAAAGTTCGATACCCTGTTATTTATGAGGGTGAATATTTATCTCGTGTTGAATATTGGACAAACCCGATGTTTGGATTGTAAATAACGAGCCAGTTTATGCCCTAAAAGATTGCTTGACGACTCCCATAGATAATAAAGTCTCTCTCTCTCTCTCTCTCTCTCTCTCTCTCTCTCTCTCTCTCATGCACACACACACACTAACCACACCAGTAAGATACCATAATAACATATGAGAAACAGAGTTTGAATACTAGCAAGCCAGTTTTGATGTCGTTAAATACAAAAGCTTAATAAAGTTTAAAGAAATTAGTAGAATACGAAATCAGAATATAGACTACAATTTATGTAAAGTCCAAGGCAGTATAGAAGGTAGTTAATCCTTTAAGTCTGAAAATAAAAATGTGGCGATAAAGGAGAGTAGTATTAAAGAAAGTGTGGCCACCTTTCATGAGAAATAAGGTCACCAGCAAGTTGCCCCGGGCTATGATTCCCACCGGGCGAACCAGAACGCTTCGGCCACACTTCATTATTTTACTTTTCACCTCTGCTAACCAGAACAGTCACTGATGCATTTGAAAGTTAGTCGACCAAAGTGGGTTGCAACTATGGTGGGAGGGCGTAGGGCTGTCAACCGTGTCTCTGAAGAATTTGCTGAGAACGAGCGCTCTGGAAACATGCATTCAGTTAAATTTTATTTTGACTCTATTAACCGAAGAAGTCATTTATGTGGTTGGAAGGTAGTCGAAAATAGTGGGTATCATCTAGGGTGGAGACAGCAAAAGGATTTTCTACCTCATCCCATAAGAATTTGCTTAGAACCTAAAGGCAAACACACCTATTGGGGCCAAACCTCTGAGGAAAAAGGTGCTTGGTGGTAACATGTATTTTATATGTTAAAGCTTTTCTGTTAATTTATTATATTGTTAGGCGTATTTATTTTAATGCATAGATCGTAATTTAACATAAATATTCCTCTTGTAGATTTTGATGGCAGAGAAATGTAAGGAACGCAGAAATAAAGGCCATTTCTGTTCAAATACCGTATGTTGAATTTGGTACAGATTCAGTTTTCAGAGAATTTTTATATAGGTCATTCGATCGAGGAAGCAATGTTAAATTTGGTCAGCGTTTAAATGCTTGACCCCAGATGCTGTCACCCTATAAGCCCCTTGAACATCATTGAGGCGGTGTGGGGCCAGCAACCTCATCCTATCAATACTTGCTGAAAACGGAAGGATGCCGATACTTGATGCTGCTTGTTTTAATTTTTATATATATATATATATATATATATATATATATTATATTATTCAAAATTCCACCTCGTCTCCTCCCAGAAAATACAATTACATTGAAAATTTAGGCCTTGACTGGAGGACGAGGGGTTTGAACAAAGAAAAAAACTAAACTTCTCAGGCATAAGGCCGATCTTACTGAGGAGGGAGGAATTTTACATAAAGCTGGACTCTAGTTTTAAAGCACTATATTTGCAGAAATTTACAGAGATCCCGAACACGTGGAGGGAGCAGTCCAGCCATGGCGTTTAGGAAAATTGCGCAACGGATCAAAATTGCAAGCTTCGAAGGATTGTTTCCAATTTCTACCACAGCCAGGCCACAGCGGTTTGTCTGCAAATAGAGGACACAGGCATAAATGACTGGGAAAGTTACACAGCAGAAAACTATTTTGTGGCTTAAATTCACTAGGGGAAATGCTTAACTAAGAATATCACAGGGGAGTAATTACAGAATTGCAGCCAGATGGCGTGGAGGGAAATGAAAGCTGCACAAAGTTGCCTTGTTGAAAAAGGAAAGGAAATACAGACAAAGAATGGTAAAACAATTCCCTGGTTGAAATGGAACTTCCCTACAGTACCTTATTGATGAGGCTGGTAGTCTTCTTGATGTCTGGTACTATGGACTGTAAAATATACTTGGGCTCCCCAAAGCGTGGGAAAGCCAGGCCCAGGAGGGGGGGAGGGGGCCAGCGGCATCTGGTGTGGAGCCAGGTTCTGACCTCGCCGAGGTCTGGTGTTCTTCTGAAACTCCGCTCCTGGGTTCAAGGCCTTTTAAGTGTTTCTCCTGGTAAGTCCCTCCTCCAGTCCCTGTGGGGGTAATTCCAAGCACCAATGGGAGAAGAGATAGCTTTTTCAAAGGGAAGGAGAATGGATTCCTCCAAAGTGGAAGGGGCAACTCATACAGATGCGTTAAACTTGGGTAAAAGACTTTACTTTTTCTTGGTTCTAGCTTAAATCTTAAACAATATATTTAATACTATATTAATTATTATTATATATATATATTATATATATATATATATATATATATATATAATACAAAAACTATTAAACCATAAATAACATCAATTATTCAGTTCACTATACCTGGGGAATGATTTATATCTGAGGGAAAATTTTAACTGAACGGTTCTTCTCCCTATAGGCAGGATTCGAACCATTGCGTGGTTTAGAAACATTGATAGACAGTGACTTAACCACCTGGCTAGCAAGAGAGATATAATTTAATAATAACTCTACTGTACACATACATGTTGAATTCGGGTTCAGTACCTAGAATCGAATCGACCCATCTCCACAATGAAAATGATAGCTTATAGATAAATTTGTAATTCGTGGCTAAATATGAGTTTTTGTCACTTATACATACGTGATTATTATTTATGATCACAAATATTAAGATACAGAATCGTTTATGTAATATCCAATTCACTATATCTTAGGAACAAGTAACATCCGATGGGAATTATTAAAAATGTCAATTATAAACCTTTTTGGGTGTCGGTTATTCCTGAGTCTTAGTGAATTGGACAATAAGCGATATTTATGGCTTAATATTAATACCTTCGAAAAAAGTCTTTTCATATATAACTGGACAACAAATTTATAATATTATACATACTATATATATATATATATATAGTGTGTGTGTGTGTGTGTGTGTGTGTGTGTGTGTTGTATATATATATATATATTATATATATATATATATATATATATATAATATTGTGTATATATATTATATATATATACTATATTGTATGTATGTATATATATATATATATATATATATATTATATATATTATATATATACGTGAATAACTTGATCACGAAGTATATAAAACGTGATGCTATGTATAAATAAAAGGTTTTTTTTGCACGAAGAAAAAAATGAAAAGTCATTTTTTCCTTCGTGGCAAAAAAACCTTTATTTATATATATATATATATATATATATATATATATATATATATATATATATATATATATATATATATTATATATACATACATATACATGTGTGTGTGTGTAATTAAATGTTAGGGGTTGAAACTGCTGCGAAGGGATTCTTCTTCTCGTGAGTGAGCTTTTGTTTGCACTCGTTTTCTTGTCTGTTTTTCATTGTTTTCCTTTTTCTTTTGTCTTCCACTTCGAAGGTTGCTCAAGGGAGGGACAAATTGTGCTTTTTTTTACGAGTCACAACAAAAGGAAACGAGAAAAGTGCTCGGTCACTTTTCTCCCAAACCAAACGATGGAATGCGTATAACAAGTGCCAAACGTCAGTGGCTATTAGAATACTTCAATTTTTCCCTCTTTTCAATTTGAGGGAGTATTTTTTCTTCAAATTCAAAGTTTCTGGATTTTATTGAATAACCTTTTTAACGCTTTTTTTATGAGTGACACTGAAAGGAAATTTATTTTGGATTTCCAGAATTTATCCCTAGTAAATAGAAATGGGTGCTTGACTCACAAAGTTTAATTTTCTCGTGTTTCTGTAACTTTATGTTGCTTTTTTCATATTTGCAAAGTTTTGTAATATGTTTTTATAAAGTAAACTGTAATTCTGTTTTTTTAGTACCATCAAGATACTGTATGTATATTATTGGAAATATTTTACCTGTCATTTTTTCGGAGAATAATTTTTTTATTTTTTAGAAAGATGGTTTTTTCCCCCACCATTTCAGATTTTCGTATTTGGGGCTATATCTTACTGGAGGACTTCGCACGACATACAAGGTCGAGTGGCTCTGATTTATAGACATCTGAACTGCATTGTTCTTCGAGTACCTTGTAGTATACGGCATTTCGCCTGGTCTACGACTCTCAGGGGACGTTTGCGTCGCAATATGAATAGCTCCTATCCACTCTCTCTCTCTCTCTCTCTCTCTCTCTCTCTCTCTCTCTCTCTCTCGATATGTGAGTATTAACCACCAATTGCTTCATTGTATTTAGTTCTTTTTTTCTACTCTGTATATAAGAATTCTGATATTTCTCCTGACATAGGCCACTTAGCATCCTCTCCCGTGATGAAGTTAGTATCTAGATTTTGCCTGTACCTTCTCAATACAGTCGTTTGACAGCAAGGGCCAGTATCACCGAATGAAATAAAATAATAAAATAGATCAAATTAAAAGCACAGCAGATGATGAATAGCAGGAGCTGACCCCATTTTTCGTGAACCTTAAGCCAAATATTTTGTCTAAAAGTTAACAGGTTGGCTAAAATATTGTTTTTAATTTTTTTTTTATATTATTATACTGGTTTTTATGTTTACTCATGTAATATTAATTAAGATCTCGTTTATTTACAAGTGTTTATGAATGGAGGTTGTAAACTTTAGGTCCCATATGGTTTGGCTGGTCCTTTGTGCCATTCATTTTCCGAATGGGATTCTCAGTCTTCCTCTGCGTTTCCAGAAATTTTTTCTGTATTTTTTTTATAAATGAGTCGTTCTTGTACGTCATCTTTTAAAAAGCTAAGTCCAATAACACGGACTTTTTCGGTGACTGATAGGCTACTGATTTCTCTGAGTGATGACAAAGGTTGATTTTAGAAGCCATGCTTGTCTTGGTCTCGTTAAGATAAAAGTAATGTTTCCGTTACTCCATTAGGAATACCTATTATACCCAATCGTAATTAGGTATATGCTGTTAATACAATACCTGATGTACTTATGTCATCAAGATACACAGTTATGCAAGGAATGTTCAGAACACGTTCCCCTATAGGGACCCAGACAGTTACTTTGCTAGACAACCCATAGTTACTCATTTCTCCTAATGGTAATCGTAATGAGGGCATACAGTGCCAGTTCCTCGTTGGACGAGTGGTTTTCACACTGTGCTACCAATCAGGTGGTCCGGAGTTCGATTCTCGGTTCGGCCAACGCGGAATCAGAGGAATTATTTCCGGTGATAAATTCATTTCTCGATGTAATGTGGTTCGGATCCCACAATAAACTGTAGGTCCCGTTGCTAGGTGACCAACTGGTTCCTAGCCACGTAAAAATATTTAATCCTTCGGGCCAGTCCTAGGAGAGGTGTTAATCAGCTCAGTGGTCTGGTAAAACTGAGAATTACTTACTTGCATACAGTGTCGGTTATGGCATCACGAAACGAAGTCCAGTTAGTAGGTTTCATATTATATGATTATTCTTAGATGATGGCGCAAGTTCATCCAATTATTTCCAATTAAAGAGCTTTCAATTTAGTCAGATTCCGTTGCCATGCAGAAGTACTCCCACTTTTGCCATTTCATTAACTGTGTTCTCCCCTGTTTCTAGTACTTTCCTTCAGCTTATATAATTAATAAAGGTTAAGATAACATCGCCTGTTGTTCGTTATACGTTAGTACTCAACCACGATTTGGTTTGGATGAGTTCTTTGTCTCTATATTGCCGTATCATATAATACTTTTGCTGGGTTGCCCTGCAAATAAACACTTTCATTTTCACAAGGAAGTTATTTTTTAAATCTTATTATTATTATTATTTTATTTTTTATTTATTAATTTTTTTTACTTTAGTAAATCTCATAATTAATCTTTGATATTCTTGTCCCCTTTAATTTGAAGCGTTGCTCTATAAAGTGGTGGAGTGAGTAGGATCGTGACAGGACAGAATAGTTCAATGAGAGCTGTGTGTCTAAGATGAAGTCATAGTACAGTATAATTAGAAGGTTTGATACGGGGTTCTTCAACTGCAAATGGATCAGTTGTAAATAGGGTGACAACAGAGGAAAGCAGAACGTGAGGAAATATGAAATACGAGGGAAGCAAAATGAAAATAAATTTGGGGAAGTGGAGGTAGAAGAGTATAAACATGTGGAGGCAGAGAATTTAGTTTGAATGAGTAGATGAAAGGCAGGAAGTGAGCGAATGTAGGGAGAAAGAAGAGTACTTCATCTGGTGGTGAATATCTTAATTTCATATTTGACACCCTTGCCAATGTCTTAATTTCATATTTGACACCCCTGCCAATGTCTTAATTTCATATTTGAGACCCCTACCAGACAGCCATTGCATTAACCAAAGGGACGGAAGCACCAGCTGCCAATTGTCAGGTATGCTAGTCCCTCGCACAAAGGTCTTTTGGCTACAAGGTTGAATATTCCAAGGCAGCAAACAGTTAGCAAAGAAAATCCTCCAGATCAGCTACCAGCAACACGAAGGTTGATATTTAATTACAGTTTAAAGCTTTCACCCTCGAACCTTTTAAAAAATCGGCTATTTACCTGTGGATCGCCTCATGTATATGGTTCTAGTTTTACAAATTCTACACTTTGGATGTTTTGGAATTCAGCTATTGAAGCAATAAGAATGCATAGTACTTTACTGTTCTGGAATAGATGCAAACAGTGAGTGTCTAATTTGGGTCAGCACCACCTACTTAGTGTTCCAAATCAAGCTAGCTGAACCAGCCAACCATCCAGAGGAGAAGCCTTGATATTGTCTACATTTGGCTCATATAATTAATTTCATGCGGAGCTCCTTGGTCCCAGTTGACACTTGCATAAAACTTTTGTGCATTCATCCGTTTTAGTATGTATGTAAGGGAACATGAGTAAAAGTATTTATTGTGTGTGTGTTCTAGTATGAAAGCATTTGCCATGGTGCAATTTATTTATTTATCCTGAATGACCAACTTGGTCCCAGCTCTGGCCTAAGAGCTAGACCTGGCATTTTATCTAATCCTTCGGGCCAGCCCTAGGAGAGCTGAAAATCAGCTCAGTGGTCTGGTTAAACTACTTTTATAATAATAATAATGTGCATTCATCCAACAAATTCTACATAAAAATTGTTGGTAGATCTACTAGAAGAAGACTGTGCATTTCACTGCCACAATTTTAGTCATGAACTATTTAAATAGACAGTTAGAAAGTCCTTATCCACAAGAGCAACCTTTTAGAAATTTCCCATTCAGTATAGATGTACACTATGAGTATAGGGATACTCACACAACGAACGCGTAAAGGATGACAGATTTGGTGTAAAATCATGTTTTTATTCATTCACAAGTTGGGCTGACAAACTAGCATAAAAAGCTGTAGCTGATTTGCTTCCAAGAGAGATAGACTTCTATATTACGATTTCTGACCAAATGACAAGAACGCTGGAATACACTTGGGGAAAAGAAAATTGTGGAAATTCTGTGTAAATTTAGCAAAATGCACAGAAAATGGGAAATAGCACTCTGCCATCTAAGGCTAGGGCATAATCGCCTCATATACAAGATTTTCTTTATAGATGGAAATCATCCCTACTGTAATGACCAAGACCTAGGTGATGACTGCCAGGTGATGCCTGGGTTAGTGATGGGGGTGATATGATACCGTGCTGCTAATAAATCTGGAAGAAACTTTCACTATATTTGATTATTTTATGGTGAAAACACAATCTTCCTGCTGCATTGGAAGAGGAAACACATGAATTGTGGAATCTGTTACGAGGAAGTACATCAGATATTGATTGTTCATCCGCCACTTAAGATAGGTCGATGTGGTGTACAGTCGCCCATTACAACGATAAGACGTTTATTGAATGTCGACCCTCGGTCTCGACTTTTGAATCTCTTCCACGTCAGTATGTATTGCAGTATCATATATTTTATTTGATTGTTATTTTTTTTCGGGAAATTGGGGTTTTATTGTTTGTACAGTAATGAAACACTATATATATCTGTGACCTCTGTATTTTTACTCACAAGAATACAATCCAAATGATGATGAAATATAGTAGGTATTGAATACCTGTCAATATTCTTCTCTGGAGGAGAAATGTAAAAAATAACCATAACACCTAAATCTGAAAGATTATAGATATACACGTATATATATATATATATATTTTTTTTACATATGTATATATATATATATTTATTTATTTTTTTGTTAACATACTCACTCACTCAGTATCAAGCCTTTAACCAAAACATTTTATGGCTTTCGAAAAAGACAAGACAACGATTACCAACTGAGTAACTTATGTACAGCAAACTTGTGCAACATCGGCCGCCTCATATACCTACTTAGTAGGGGGGTCGATCCCCCTTAAACACAGCACACCATTCATCTTTGTCTTGCAACATTCTCTCGCTTCCCGGATGTTGAGTCCCCTCGTTTCCAGTACAGACAGTACTCTCGTTTCACCAACCTATCATACTTTCTCAGTCTCGCTGTGTCCTTGCTCACTCTTTCTTTCCTTTTTTTAGTACGCCACTTATTTTTCTTATTTCATACGTAATTTGCTTTTTTTCTTTAGCAGTCTATTTCTGTTCAAAGTACCTTAAATGATTACCATCCTTTCATTTGAAGCTCTCGTGTCTTATCTTGAAGAGGCTGCTCGTTTGTGTGTTTTATTTCGCTTCTCTAGTGCTGTATGTTATTTCGAAATAAAAAGAAGACTTCTACTCTTTCTTTGACAGTATTTTACATTAGAAGTCCACTCCCGTCACCAACAGTAATTCAGTAATTTGTTATACAGGTAATTTGGTTCTCTTATTTATTGTTTTTTTTTTCTTCTTTTTTTTTTTTTTTCAGAACATTAACTGAGGGCTATACTCTACCTGCAGTAAAGTTCATTATATATATATATATATATATATATATATATATATATTATAGAAAAAATCCACGAAGGAAAGAGAAACGATGGATACAAGGCCTTTCCTTTCGATTTCTTCCTTCACTTAGCAGGCTAAGTAAAGGCCAGGAAGTCGAAAGGCCTAGCAGATCTCCCTCGTTTCTCTTTCCTTCGGGATATATATATATATATATATATATATATATATATATATATATATATATATATATATATATATAATGAACTTTACTGCATATTTTCGTGATTGAGTTATCCATGCACACACACACACACACACACACACACTATTCAGTATATTCTGCTACTTTCAAGCTAATATGTAAAACAATCGTTTACATCGTATAAAAATGTAATTGTGACAATTATGACTTTGTTTGTGTGTTTCCATTTTATATGAAAAAGAATAATATTTCAATGTGTAGAAAGTAGTGTTGAAGACAGCAATATCACACACACTAACGTCTCCCCTCTCTCTCTCTCTCTCATCTCTCTCTCTCTCTCTCTCTCTCCATCCAGCTAACGAAGCATCATCTCGTGTTCGCGGGTGTGGATATCTCGAAGAGACATGACTGTGCGCTTATTCCGCTTCCGGATTTACGTCGGAGTAATCCGGGAAATCTGTGGTGTGGAGCTCGACCACAAGTTCTGCCTCGTGCGGCGATTGTGTTCTTTACATGGGGGCGCCGATCAGTCGTCGAGTTTTCTGTATAAAACCGGCCTCCAGTTGCTCACCAGATGCGGTAGAGTGAGGGTGATTCACATGGCTCCGAAAAGCCCTGCCAGACGTACGATCCGTGGCTAACTTTAACCTTGAATAAAATAAAAACTACGTAGGCCAGTCGGTTGTAATTTGGTATGATTGATGATTGGAGGGTGGATGATCAAAATACCAATTTACAGCTTTCTAGCCTCAGTAGCTTTTTTGTTGAATCTGAGGGCTAACAGACAGGCAAAGCAAGCACAATAGTTTTCATTTATGAAAAACTCAAAACCGTTTAATTGGTATTTACACATAATTCGCCAAAAGTAGAAGCATTCTCCTGGGGTTAAACCTGCGTACTCCTCGATGTGGAAGACGTATTACTAAGGTTATACATTGTACCCCTCAAATAAGGGAGTTGACTCGTTTACGCAATGGATACTCATTCCATAAAAGGGGAAGACGATTCATTATGTAACATTCATAAAGAGAGCCGTTCTCATTAATGTCATTTATATGAATGATATGAATTTAAATGAGTTTTTAAGTTATACGTGTATGTGCCCCAAAAAGTCATACTACATATACTACAGTGTCGTGAATATGTTTGTGCTCTGTCTGTTCTTGCACTCGTGTGTATGGAAAGTCCAGGTGTGTAGGTTGTGAGCGTCTTTTCAAGTTTGATTTTATATCAGAATTGTCCGTACTTTCCTTATTTTGGGATTTATTGATTATTTTTTATGTTATTATGTTTATATAGCTCTATATTTGCATGAATATATATATATAATATATATTTACTTTTTACTTTTTTATAAGCATTTATTTGTTTAACAAATCAGTAATGAATGCTTCAGATGTTTTACTCATTATTAATTTCTTGCCACAACTTTCAGATAAGTTCAATCCCGTGTGTCGTTTAGGTTTTTCGTTGAACATTTTTATTCTTTTCGTTCCTCGTTTTCTGTACAGATTAAAAGGGATTGTTGGGTTTAGGCACTGGTATTATGTGCTTTGTGCCAGCGTTCCAGTGAATTTCTTTTTTCCGTGTTTTTTTCTCCAGTTACGTTTAATGTTTCATCACAAACTAAAGCACGGAATTTATTCAGTTTTACGTTTGTTTTCTCTTTATGTTTACGCTTTGGAAAAATTCTGTCTAATTCTTTTGTAATGTAGATTCCTCTTGTGTTCAGGAATGATTTATTACTAGGTTTTGAACAGTATGCAAATGCTTAGTTACGTGTGTTGATCTAGATATGTACACACACATATGCATATATATATATATATATATATATATATATATATATATATATATATATATATATATTATATTGACGATGTTCTTTACTGAAGTTTTTCTGATATGTTGAAGGGGATTGCATGGGTAATTATATGATAATGATCTTTACAGTTTCCAAATGAGATTACAAAAAGTCGAAACTGACAATCTAGTCATCTGTGTTGACACACACACACACACACACACACACACACACACACACACACACACACACACACACACACACACACATCTATGAATGTTTGTATACAGCAAATGGTAACTGGGAGGAATAGAATTCCAGAACGAACTGGAGATTAGAAACAAAGAGATACCAAGGGAATATTTCTTCAACGTGCGACCTAATCTCCCCTTAGTTCAAAGATCAAGGGCCTTTGGGAACGCAAAAGAAGGTAAAGTAGTTCAGATTTTGAGGAATTGAGAGAAATAGCAGTCTAAACAATAACCATACGGGAATAGGGAACTTGGCTTTTGTCAAATATACTAGGGAGGGAAGGAAGCTCCCATTCCATTGTTCCTCCTATGCATATTCTCATTTGGTCTTTATAGAGAAGACAGAGAAGTTGATCTTTTAATAACAGTACAATGAGTCGAACTCTGTGAAAGAAACGGTGCATTTATGTGACGGAGTGAGTGTGAGTCCAATCCTTCAACGGGAAAGAACAAAGGGTGTCAGCTAACATTCGAAACAAGTACTCATCTGTTCCTATAAGGAACAATAGTTAAAGATTCTGTACATCAGAGGTTTAGTGTTGTAGACTTTGTCTTGTACAGTTGGGAACATAGTCTACGGATTATCCCACCTAGAGCCAGCCTTTGTCGCCTAGGGCCAGAGCTAGTCGTACAAAAAATTAAGGTGCGTTGATCTAGCAGTTCTAAATATAAATTCTATCTAATTTAGTCTAATTTAGCCTGTCGGCTTGCTTTTCGCATTATATATTAATAATTTTTAAAGACATGGATGCCCTAGACTATATATATATATATATATATATATATATATATATATATATATATATATATATATATAGTATATATATGTATATATATATATTATATATATATATATATATATATATATATATATGTGTGTGTGTGTGTGTTTGTGTGTGCGCGCGCGTATGTGTGCGTTGTTTGATCGATTAGGTCGCCAAGCATATAAAGACGGGATAATAAAAATGTTGTTAAAGTGAAGGATCTTCATTTCTCTTTTAATTATTGATATGAATCTCCATTTACTGTTGTACATTTGTCTAAACGTTAAATCCATCGTTCCTTCCCGTCCACTGAGGATTGTTCTGTAAGAATTTGGTAATCAATATCGACGCATGAGAGGTGGTTTCCTCATGAACTTTACCACGGGTTCAGCAAAATGACCTTGAAAACTAAAGGCCATCTGTGGAATACCGTCACGTAGTTCTCGGAGAATAAGAAAACTTATAATCATCCTTCGGCAAATAACATCAAACTCACAATTTCTTGGGATGCAATGAATTCATGACTTAGATAATGACGGTTAAGGCTGAAGTATATTGAGCTATCATGCGAACACTGACAGCATACTCGCTGAATCAGACATAAAAGTAGCGATTTTTCTACAAGGGTCCATCCACGATTCAGGAGGAAAAGTATTGATGAGGCAGTAACCTTTGCATACACACGAGTCAAAGGTGAGAGGAGTGTTCTTTGTAAGAATGACTTTTCTTGTGCAGTTTTTTTTTTTCTAAGGTTTTGCCTCTTCTAATAATGTTTTCCTTTGGTATTAAAATCATTATCGCTCACAAGCCATCAGGAAAAAGCTCAGGCTGCGGCGTTTATTGCATCTCTGGGTTTTGGGACGGAAATATTTTTTATTCTTAATGTCACGAAACTGTTACGCAACCTATGAAAACAATGGTAGCTCATAATGAAGGTGGAATTTTTAGTCTCATAATATAACAATGCATTAAGATTTTTGTCTTGTGGCTTGATATGACGTATGATTTTAAAATTGTTATTTAGAAATGTACATATAATCTGCTTGAAACTGGGAAATGACTGCTAAAACAGCCGCCATGCAATATAGCGGAAACACTAGTTTTTCCTTCCGACTTAACACACCAACAAACGTACATATATGGTATTGAACTTCACCTTCTGAAGAGGGAGGTTTCGGTGACGACTTCACTTGCAGTAAGGTAAAGCAATTTAAAGCAATTTATGCAGTGCCATCAACGTTTCACGAAAGGAAGGACCCGCACCCAACCCAACAGCCACAGCACACACACACACACACACACACACACACACACACATACGTACCCCTCCTGTCCATTTCGCATCACACGCCTCCCTGGTCTCTGTATTGGCATGTGGGATTCTGGTAAGGGGAACGAGACACAGCAAGCGGCCTGTTCCGCTGGATGTCCCGTTGATGTATCAGAGGACACGTTTTCCCTTGGCATTTAATTCACTTTCGTCCCGAGGAGGACCTGAATGCTCTGCAACCACACAGAGAGAGAGAGAGAGAGGAACATCAGCAGCTGCACCAGGAGTAACTCGCAAATGTATTGAGTGGAAATTTATTCGGAAATGCTCTCCATTTATTTTGCGTTTACTTTGCATATAGGAGAATATAGATTTTCACTAAAGAACTCGGTTAAACACATCGTGATTTCAGTTTGAGTTGATTTTAGAGAACATCAACTTCCTTGAATGAAAACGAGCTATATTTCTTAATAACCAAACATTTTTAAGTGCAGAGAACGAAAGTCCTCCCGGCATTATTTTTATTAATGTTAACACATTTGCCTAACTTTTTTTTTTTTTTAGATTATTTAATTTACGAATCCTAGAACTCTCTCTCTCTCTCTCTCTCTCTCTCTCTCTCTCTCTCTCTCTCTCTCTCTCATGCTTAGTGTACACTGTAGATTTTTTTGCTAGATTTGCTCTAGGGAGACCTCTCTAGATAGTGTACACAGAAACGAGAGCGCTCTAGCTTATAGTTACTCTCAGCTCTCGCTAGGGTTGTTTTAGTCTACCTAGAATGCTAGTGAACACGTCGTGGTCAAGAGTTCTCTACGAGACTACTCTAGTTGCTTCTGCCCAACTGAATAGAGGAAACAGTATAGATAGACGCGTGATGGAATTGTCATGGCATCTAACCATAAATACAAATGGGATAGCACTCAGACAATGCTTTTAATCCAGCGCTACGAAAGATTCCCTGAACTTTGGAATGTAGCATTGAAAAGAAAGCGGTTGCTGTTAAAGAAATATCAGAGCTTTTAAATGTTAGTGAGGCTGAAATACCGAGAAAGTAACACAATCTGCGGTGCCGAATGAACAATTGAATAAGGAAAATGAAAATAAAGAAGAGTAGCATGGGTGCAGATGATGTACTGGTGAAAAGCAAATGGGAATATTTTGACACCCTTCACTTCATGATTGGATGTGTGAAACCCCAAGAAACTACTGTTACAAACATGGTAAGTGAAACATGTCTTTTAAGAAATATGATTTATTAACTTTTTTTGGACAAAAGTAGGAAAACACAAACAAACACATAATTATATTAAATGTGTATGTGGCGATAAATCATGAAAACTCTCATGACATTAGTCATTTACTTTCAATAAAGTACAGTACTACATCTTTTTATGTTTACCTATTTTTCATGATAGTAATAATAATAATTGCATATATAATTTTTTTAATTATTGCTGTTTAGTTTCTCAGTATAATTTGATAATAAATATAAGTTTATTCTAGAAGAACATTTTTTTCTTTTATACATTGTACTTACTAGATGCTAAGAATCTAAGTATGAGAGTTAATCTTTCTGAAGGGGAGATTGCTTTCCTTAAATGAGTATCACGCTTCATAATTTTTGGGTGTCACCATTTCAAGCAGATAATCATAATCTTCACGAGACATACGTAAAAAGTCCTTTTGCGCTTTATCTTCTTCAACGATCAGTTCTTGCAAAAGCTTTGCATGCAACCCTTCTTCATCTCGTCTAGATATCCATTGTCTAACCAATATCTGCCTTCTCTTCTTTTTCTTCAACTTCCTTGATAAAACTAATGCGACTAGTTTCCTTGACCGTGACATGTTACCACCCACGGATATGGATCCTGACTGAGAGTTCCTCCTCAACTTTATGATAGTGTACAATCTCGCTAGAGTAAGTCTCACTCTACTCTAGATTTAAAGTTATGAGAGTAAATGGTTGACTAGTGTACACACACTCTAGAGTAATCTCTAGATCAAACCAAGTTTAGCTAGATTATTTTAATCTACAGTGTACACTAAGTTTAATGGTGCCTCTTCGGTTCTCGGCCAGAGGACCAGTGTACATCCTCGAGCTAGAGAGAAATAAACGGTATGGTCGCGTGTTCTCGATAATCAAGTATACTCCATTTTTTCTAAGCAGCGAATAGTATACTTGGTTATTAGTCGATTGTTGTATGTTGCAGTTGCGGGGGGGTTGGTGGGTGAGAGAAAATGCAAAAACATAGATAGCTCCAATAGTTTGGCAAACCTCCGATATTGAAACCGGAAATTTGGCTGTTGAGGATAAGACTGATCTTCATTCTTTAAATTACCGCTGATATTTCAGGGTTCCCACTATTTCTTAATAGCTACTACCAGCCCTTTATACCTGCCGCCGATTCTTTATAATCAACAGCTCTTGTATTTGGAAAATCTTTAGGCTATTGCTAATTCTTTACAACTGTAGTAATTTTTTATGCATTTTGTTATAGTTTTACTGCACTTAATTTTGTAATGAAGGGTTTCTTGGAAAAAGTCTACGTACTTAATGCTCTTACAGTCAAATGCACAATATTTCTAATTGCTTCTATATTTTTATCAGATTGAAACGAAGTTTTCGCTTGAGGTAAAAAAGAATAAGGTGGTGCATCTCATATCTTTCAGCTACCTACAACTTTGATTTGAATTACATGGTCAGAAATAAATCACGAAAAATGTTCATTAATGCGGATTGTTAGTATTTTAAATAGTATTCAAAAACTCTCGATAACGTACTCTTCAACAATAAACCATTTAATTTTGACTACAAAATGAGCATTTTGGAACACTTTCCTACGTTAACGATTGCAGCTAACGAATTAATGATTATTCTTGTGTGCAGAAAACGCATTAGCTATTTCGGTATTTATACAGGGGTCATCATCACCGCATTGAACGCCTCCAGGCTATCATCATCATGTCTTGTGACCACAATCTTGCTTCCTGGGCATTGAGCCCCCTGCGATCCAGTGCTTCCTGCAAATCAGCCAGCCAGGACTTTTTAGCTATTCATCTCCTCATTCCTCCCTAGACTTCAGAATTACACTCATTTTCACCAAACTGTCGCTTCATTTTCTTCATTGAACGAAACGATTTCAAAACTTTGATTCGCCTTTTCGACTATGCTGTCCGTTTTTACAATTTATACGGATTATCGGATATCACACGGTCACAAACTTAAACATAGATTTAACCCCAACAGAAACTACAACGTATCGTATAGTCCAAAACATATATATATATGAATAACTTGATCATGAAATATATAAAACGCGATGCTATGATGTATGTTTCTTGAATACAAGTCCCTATTGGCTCTGTGTTAGAATATTTAAGTAATGAACTTGTATTGCATGAATTACCTTTGTCCGTTAGTCACATAAGTTCATTGATTAAGTTGTGTATTTGTGATTGCAGATTTATGTTTAATGGAGAATATTACCAACAAGTATTTGGTATGGCCATGGGTCAGTCAAGTAAAAATTTGTGTGTACGTATTAAGCAACAAATGTATTCAGTTAGAACAGCCCAGACTTCAAATGCACTATTTATCCATCTGAGTGAAAGTCTCATTTTATAAATTGGGGCGAGAGCGCTGTAATTGGTAGGTCTAATGATTATTTTTCAAGAAATTTACTGGAATCGGCAATTATACAAATCACTAATAAAAACAACCTAAATCTTAGTATGGGATTGTACCATTTGGACCCATATATTTGTAAAATGTTTATGAAGGACCTTAAAATAAATTAATTAACTACTAATTAATTAGCCCTACATGTTCTCTCTCTCTCTCTCTCTCTCTCTCTCTCTCTCTCTCTCTCTCTCTCTCTCTCTCTCTCTCATGCTCGCTATATTTATATCCTATGTTCGTTTTTCACTCATTGTTTTAACATTTTTCTAAATTTCATATTACTAATACAACATGTATTGTTTTTCGAATAACATATCCTTAACCAGGCACCGCTCCTAAATCCTTAATCTAATTTTCGGGATTTTACTAAATCTGTAGTGTCAGGTCGTATATGCCTCCTTGTTTTTCAGAATGTTTTGTTTTTGAACTAATCATCTATGACCAAGTATGGGTGGCTGCTCTGAAATCTCTAATCTAGCCCACGGGGTTTTTTTTCGTTTCTTTAAAGTGAATTGGATCTTATGCTAAACCTGTAATGTCAGTTTGTATATAATAAGTCTATTTATACTATGTGTTTTACTCTTCTGATCAGTCTTGCCTCAAGTAAAGGGTCGTGTAAACCAAAAGATCTCGGCATTTCTCTTCTTTTCATTTTCCTCCGTGGCATTACCTTTATTTTATATATATATATATATATATATATATATATATATATATATATATATATATATGTATATATAAATATATATAATATATAATATATATATCCATATCTATATATATATATATATATATATATATTATATATATAGATATAGATATATATATATATCTATCTATATATATATATATATATATATATATATATATATATATATATATATATATATATGATAATATATATATCACGTATGTTTGTTTGTACAAGTGATGTACAAGCACACACACACATACACAATAAATATTGAAAGCATATGAAAGAAGGAAATTTCTAATTTCAACGACAAGCGTTAAGGTATATGTAAAGTGATGAAAATCGTTATCAAAGGTATATCTAATTATATTTATATTCAGAAATAGCTACATAAATTTTATAGATCCAAGCGTTTTAATCCATAAAATTCCCGTATTCCTTATTACCGTCGATGACCGTGGTTGTTGCATCGCCAGGTTAGAGAATCAGTCAATCAGTCATCACCTCCGATACTTAGCCTTAAACTTTAATTCGAAGTCCCGTTCTCTTACTGGCGGTGTCATATTGGTGTGAAGAAAGCTCTGAAAGTAAATCCTGATGGACTTCCTAACATGTCAGAGATATCCTTTTTCGAGAATAGTCACCAAATCTGCCGATTTAACATTCTAACAGAAGATTCATTACCTGATGTGGGAGAGTGAATATATTGAATGAGTCTCGAGTTCCAGTTTGCGTCTGTAGATTTTTTATAATTAATTACAACAGCATCATTCTGTATATCCTAAGTTTCTCAAGTTTCTGTATATACTCCAGTCTAAGCCTTTTCTTGAAGTTGTAAGTCTGCGACACGAAAATTCATTAAAAATCTTCCTTTACCCTTTAGTGTTTATGCTTTTAAGAAACAGAAGCCCCAAGATTGATGAGTGACATAAGTAACGTCAAGTATTATCATGTGCATAATCGCCAGCACAGACAAAATGAGAACAGTATTCTGCAAATAACCTAAGGAACAGTTGCCCCTTGTAATGAGGGAGGGAAACCATGCTGCTTGGAGATAAACAAATAATTTGCCTTGAGCATTAATACTAAAAGGTTATAGTTTTTTTCTCTCATTTGTTACCCGGACGTTATTCATTCTTTTGTACGTGTATTTGTTTTTCTTTCTATGGGTTATTTTTCTCTTCCCCACTTGAGAACCTAGTCTCCTCAAGGCTGCCATTCTACTCTTACTTTTTCAAAGTTAATGATATACACCTGTAGTACAGTAAACAAGTAGTGTCCAATTGAGTCACCTATAGTGTCCAGTGAAACAGGAGACACGCAATCCTTCCCCCTCCATGAATAATCTAGTAGATATGAGACAGGATCGAAGCTAGAGCGGAAGTGAGTAGTTCTGGGACATGACTGAGCATTCGAATGTGTTCTTTGGGTCTCGAACCTTTTATTAATATTTCTTGTTTGGGTTGGGATGAGGGTGAAGGGAGATATGCGTAGTAGAAATGTTGGGTATGGGTAATTGGGAATTCTAAAAAAAAGAAAAAAAAATTTCCGCAATGTCGGGCTCGGCTTTGTGACTGAATACAAACTGCTTGTAAGACTCTCGACGTCAAGTAGCTCACGTCGAGTTTGATTAATTCCATTCATAAAATGACACTCTACCTTTTGAAAAAGCTCAAAGAGGTCGGATATCGTCCTAACAAAAGAAGTCAAAGGGGAAATTTAATTTTTGCTGCGATTTTAATGAAATGACGGATTCTTCCCGGCCTAGCGTTTACTAACTTGCTGTACATCACTGTCCTCGATTTCCTGGTACAACGATAGAATATAAAGATCATGATACATTTCATGTGAGGCCTGTCATTGCCATTCGTGATCAGTTATTTTTAAGGAGAACAAAAGAACATTGTATGTAGAATTTTGGTAGCACGGTTTTTTTTTTTTTTTTTTATTCAGTGTTTTGTATCTTCGAATTTTGCATTTAGTACTGAAAGCATTTCATACCACTTATAACTTACTATGGTCTTCATATTATGTTGGTCAGGATAACCTTCTCCTGTCTAATAATGCAGTTACACATGTATTCAAGATTCTTTATTGAAAGAACTTTGTTTCGCCCATGTAAAGCAAGACGTAAACCAGTGTTTGCTTGGCAGGGAATGTCTGACCATGAATTTATTTCAAAGAATTAGTTGTTACTTCCAAACACGGATGCTTTATGGTCCTTTAATTATGCATTTATTTGTCTTTTCTTGTGTTCCTTTGTTTGTTTTCCTAACCGACCGACGGAATGGACACCCTAAACTCTACATTTGATATGGGGCGGAAATAAAAATAGTATTTGCTTAAAATCGATTATGCTGCACGCGCTATGCTTCTGTGCAGTGAAGGTATCCAGAAGACTGAAAGCAAAACAAAGATTTTCTGAAATATTGTTATTCCTATTAGTAATGGAAAAAATGTCACACAAAAACGTCAATACCACATGGAGAAATGCACTTCACTTATCATTGTAATTGAATACAGCAGTCAAAATGAAAGATTATGCAACTTATTATTGTATCAGTAGTGCACAAGTGGCGTTTTATCATCAGCGTTTTGATTATTATTGAAGAGAACACCTTTCGTGAAAAACGACTTCCCATGAGAATGATGGTAAAGGATGAAATACAAAATACCCTTTTCTGAATTGAAGCGTTAATAACGAACTTCTATGGCCAGCTTTTTTTCCCCCTTTCACTTACCTATTTCCCATAGCTGTGGTTTAGGTGAATATCTACGTCCGGAGATTGTTTCTTAGAGAAATCAGCCGAAGTGCTGCAAGATTCCCGGCGATCCCACGCTGCATAAAGCGCGAAGGATCTCTCGTTTCCCAACTGCCTTTGACAGTGCCTTTATTGAGGCGTCATTAAGGCGGGGGCATACATCCTCATTGCTCCCTGATGGGGTGTCAGGCACTGTGGCACTCTTGAATCCTGCTGGCTGCGCCTCTCTCCCCTCACGAACATCGAGCGTCGTTGGATCTAATTTTTCTTGGGATTTATATTCTCTCTCTCTCTCTCTCTCTCTCTCTCTCTCTCTCTCTCTCTCTCTCTCTCCACGCATACACACGCATACAAACACACACTTGTATAAATTATATATATATGTGTGCGCACGCGCGCGCCAACGTATGTATATATATATATAAAGATTATTTTTTTTCTATATATTAGGTTAAATACTTTTCTGATTTCTATTTTATCACTATTATATTATTAGATTACCCCGCCATATCCCTTATCTCGTAAAAAGGAATATCACCACGTGGAAATATGGAAATGGTTCGGGAAATTAGTCAGGTGCCCCTTGAAAGGGAAAAGAACGATAATGACACCTATAATGATTCCATTTGCGCTGCCAATGATAATCACTTTCGCTCTCATCAAGTTCAGTGATTATTAAAACGAGCGCATTATCTGTATCTATTTGCATATCGGGAGACTAATATGCATTCGACGTAGAATCTGTCGATCGAGTTTGGTGGCCAATGTTTGGGATACTGCATCAGGGAAGTTTCATGTGATGACCCAGCCAGTCCTCTGTAAACTTCTGGGTAAGAGATAGAAGTACTCTCGAAGGGAAGACAAAAAGTTATAACAGTTATATGGAATAGAGGAAGGGAGAGATTTACTAAGAGAATAAAGGAGAAACCCACGTGAGAGAGAGAGAGAGAGAGAAAGAGGTTTTCCCAATACAAGGAACACGAGAGAGATATTTGCTCAGTAAAGAAATGACAGGATAATTTTGGGGAGAGAGAGAGAGACAGATACTCGAGGGAAAACGAAATAACTTTCAAAAGAGAAAGATTGGTAGTTAATTTTTATCAGTGTCTTCCATTTGTCCAAACTACAATCGTAAAAGCAATATCTATCTATATGTGTTAATTTTTAAAATGGCACGTTTAGAGCCGTGGAGAAACACATTAACTCTTGTAATATGTCATAACTTTTCTTTATTTAAGAGTACTGGTTGGCCTTGAAAGACAGTAAACTTTATTTTCCCAGTATTTTAAGCTTTAGTTACATCAGCTTTTAAAAGTGTAAATCGACTCTGTTTGGTAAAAAAAGAAATTTGAATGAATGGGCACGTTTGCGTTGCTTATTCAAATGGATTTTTAAACGACCATAAAATGTACATAACTCATTTCATTTTTTTCGGCATCTTGTGGTGAAACGAATAATTAGAAGGTGAGAGCAATTTACCTATTTATCTTGTGATGTATAAACTGCCTTAGTCTGTGTTCGTCCATACCAAAGACCCCAATTGCCTGACTCCCTGAGTCTTTTTCTTGCGAGAAAAGCAATAAATAATTTATTAAACTATAAAGGAAAAACTTAGAAGTCTGTATTGTACATCGCCACAAACAAATACTTATAATCATACTTCCGTTATCTTGTGCATACTCTATTTTTAGTCTATCCACAAAGTGCTAATAAGGAAAATACCTTGAATGTCAAGTTATGAAGGTAGAGGGAATGTTTAGAAAATAAACAATATTAGAATATTTTTTCCTGTTTTTGTTGTTAGATCGGCTGAGACAAAGATATGTGGATAGAGTCCTATATCAGGCGACGCGTTGGAGTTGTTACCCAAATTGATTAAGCAATTATGATGGAGTCAAGTTTGTCTGGATTATCTTGCGGTAAAACTTTACTGCTGTTACGACTCACGTGTTATGACGGCACTGATTTTTAGGACGAAAATACCGCCATAAATCAATGTTTTACGATCTTTTGGACGTGGAAGAAGGTACTTGACCTGAGACAAGGGAAAAAAAAATCATTCTCAACCTAAGGATCAACTTTCTCCAGTACTTCCTTCTCGCTTCATATGAAATATGCAGAACATAAATACCATTTATGATATATATATATATATATATATATATATATATATATATATATATATATTACATAATGTATGTATACACTATATTGAAAATTACAATGCATTATCATATTCTCACCCTTATAAATAATTAGACAGTTGATCAGTTTCACGTCTGATTACCTAATATGCCTATTATGTATGCTACTTAATTACGACTGTCTTTCATTACAAATTGCAAAATATTTATTTTGCGTAACCAGCATATTAAGGATCGAATGGTTACTAAGGCATCTTCATGTACCATTAATGTGTTTCATTGTAATTTGATCCGAATTTGGAATGTGGCCTTTAAAACTAATGTAACGTTAATGCTTCATACACTGTATTGCAGGTATATGTACGATATTATAAATTGTGTACCTATAGTGCTATATATGCATCTTACCAACCAAAGAAAATAAGTCTTAAAGATCGAATCGACAAAATATGAGTTTTCGAAACACCTGCAGAAACACATTTCGTGACAGAGACTTTTTTTTTCGAATTTTTCTGGTTTTATTTAAAATTTTTATGAGTATTATTTCAAGCGGGGAACAAGTGCTGACTATTGAGAGAGATGTCAGATCATGGAAAAAAAGAATTTCGTGCGTACAAGTGGTGGCAGCAGCCATGCAATCTTCCATGTGACCTAATCGGCTTTTCATGCCATTAGTGACGTGCAGGGGATTATTGGTGAGGTCATGGATGTAAGCAAGGTTGCAAGCATATCATCTATCAAAGGAGATTGTGCTTGTAGTTTGCATAAGCTGTGAAAAAGGGTTCATTGTATGGAAAATGGATTGGATTTATATCTTGGATGAATGTAGGAACGCTGTTACTATAGTTACTGTATGGCGTAAAAACGAAAGAAGAATTACATTAACGTTTGGCAGAAAGGATGGAAAGGAACCATTTTTCGTGAAATGACTTAGTAAGTTTGTTTAAAAGTGGTAATTTCAGAATACAACCATGGTATGTTAGGGGGTGATTAGATCTTGTCCAGAAACATTCACCCAAATTGAAATATTTCTTGATTTAATCAGTATTTTCAAATATATTCAAATGGTGGTAAGTAACATTTGGAAAGGTTTAAAGATTAATCCTTTCCAGATGTTAAATCTTTCATTTCATGTGTATTTCATTGTGTGCTCTGAAATAGTGTAGAGTCTGACTCACGCCAACAATTATTTGCGTACAGATATAAAATTCAAGAAAAATGGGATGACATGATAGCCTCACGTGCTTGCCATGGTTATAATTGGCCATGGCCCGAAATTTTGTTTGTTTTCGTATGCAAGTTTCAAGACCAAAGAAAAATAGGTCCTGTTGGATCGTCGTCAATTTTGTCGCCTGCCGTTAAAGAGTTGGAGGAGTATGTGGTGCTTTTTTTTTTTTTTCTAACTTAATCACTCTAGTCATAAACATTTGGGCAGTCACGCTAGTGCTTATATAAATGCTATTTACGAGAATACTTGAAAGTTATGATGATTTATCGAGTTTGATCATATTGAACCGTTCTGTTGATAAATTTATGGTGAAGGTTGATGATGTCCCCCGTTTTACGAAGAGGCTGCAGAACGAAGTCCTTCGTCAAATAATTAATTCTTTCAGGCCAAATTTACGAATTATGAATGATCTGTAGTATTAAGTCGCTCGTATTGAGAATGCTTGTAGTAAACTAAGTCTTTTTTTTATGAATGATCTTGTTATATTTCTTATATGAAATTATCTTATTAGGGTAACAGAATAAAATCGCTTAGAACGGGGTTGATACTACATTTCATAGGGTATTTTCTGCTGATAATTTAGCCTAGACTAGTGATCAAATGAGGCTTGATTGTATTTACCTTAGAGTTTTTTTTTCGAAGTTCCAGTGAAATTGAAATATATGCATTTATTTATTTTTGTTCTGCTTATTTGCTTCTTTATTTTCCATTTTAGTCCAGTTAAAGCAGTAAAACTGTAAACCATTTTCTTTCTCGAGAACAAGCCAGTAGAAAACTTCACCCAAATCCAGGGTGTCATTTTTTTTAATATGTAGACAGCTGTACAATATGGCGAAAATGTGCTTGATGGCCATTATATAAAAACTAAAAATAACACAGTTTGCAATGTTATATTAATTCCTATATAACGGGAAGCTTGACAAAAACGACAGTATATGTCTACTTTGGGCGTCATCAGTTTTCCCAAGTAATTTGATAAGAAAAAGTTAGAGCGCAGCGAAGTCTTAAAACTATTGAATCTGTTCAATTTCATTCGAAATATCCTTGACATTTTTTCCTGCAAACTCAAAATGTATTGAAAAGTTTGTCGCAGAAGGAAAGAAACTTGGGCAAAAGCCCTTAGGATACTGTGTTCTTTCGCAAAGTTATGGTTTCATTTTGCGAAATTTTTTCATTCCATGTTACTGACATCACAATTTTTTCGAATCTTTTATAGCCACTCGTTATTGAAGTTCGTTGCGAAAGGTAACTTCGTAACAGGGACTGAATTGAATCGTTATTTTCGAGTTTGAAAGGACTCAAATCAGAAACCAAACATTGGAATAGACACTACTTGAATAATCTGAAGACGATAATCTAAAACATTTTAAATTTGATTAAGTATTTTAGCAATATATATATATATATATATATATATATATATATATATATATATATATATATCTATATATATATATATATGATTGTGGTATCTCAGATTGGTTTTCCGCTTCCGGCCATCGTGATTCCTTCATATTTCTTTGAAGTGACAAGCGTATCCAGAGCAAACATTTGAGAAGTTAAGAAGGGATTGTGGCTATTACAATTACAATTACACACACACACACACCACACACACACACACACATACACATCACTATATATATATATATATATATATATATATATATATATATATATTATATACGTATATGCATGTGTACATACATATATATATAATATATATATATATATATATATATATATATATATATATACACACATATATACGTACATATATATATATATATATATATATATATATATATATATATATATATATATATATATATATATAATCATAAACTGTTTAAAAAAGCCATAACAATATTTATTTACGAAAAAATCACAATTCACCGGATAACACTCTCAAAGCATTTTGAAAATGAACATTAACGGATAAACAATATACTTTCAAATCACTTCAAATTAAATCCTTCGTGGGTAAAGGTTGGAGACGACCTCTCCTCCAGAAGCTGAAAATAAAAAGAAAAGCCATATATAACAAAAATGTACATACATTTAACACAACACTAATTTTCAATGACTGGCTATAACAAATTAACAATGTACAATAATATAAATGGTTTCAAAACACTATATTTTTTAAATAACACAAAATAAACGAATACAAAGACCACCCTCGCCTCCACCCTGTGCGAGTCTCGGCCGTGAACTAAGGCAGCGGCTACGAAAAGAAAGATGGCGAAAGGGGACACGACGACAAAAGAACATTGGAACTAAAACATTATTGGAACATCTTAAAAATAGAAAAAAATGTAAATTTTTACATTCTTCCACCCAAAGATAATTTTCAAAGAAAATTATGGAACCTATGTAGGATTGCGGGACAATGCATCAGCTAGAACGTTGGCAGATCCTTTGATATAAGATATTTGAAACTGGTACTCCTGAAGAAGTAGGCTCCAGCGCATCAGTCTTGCATTATGAGCTTTGATATTTCTCAGGTAAGTCAAAGGACGGTGGTCCGTCTCTAGAAAGAACGATCTTCCATACAAGTACTGTGGGAACTTACCCACAACCCAAACAATTGCAAAGGTTTCTTTTTCAATGACTGAGTACTTAACTTCGGATGGTTGCAACTTGCGACTGGCATAAGCAATAGGAAATGGCATACCATCAGAATCGTATTGTAACAGTGCACCTCCTATTCCATGATCACTTACATCTGTTCTCAGACCAAAAGGCTTACTAAGGTTTGGCAACCGCAAACAGTGATGCAGTTTTTTCTTCACAACATTGGCTTTTAGCAGTGTTACCATATGCAGTTCATCTGATTTTTTACTTTATGTATGATTTAATGGTTAGAATGCGTATTTTCCGTTGTAGAATTATTTTCCGAGATGTTAGAAAGCTACACGTCACTAGCTTAATATAAAGTATTTTTGACGAAGGAAAATAAAGGATTTCAATAGAATTCATTTTTATAAATAGCAGGATATGTTTTATAGCTTTATTTTCATAATAAAACATAAAAAGGCAAAGTGAAGAATGTTTTTCTTCAGTGCCGTGGACTGTGGTCGGAAAAGCCACGGAGGGTTGCCAGATGTCACCAGAAAGCCACACTAATAGACGAAATTCCTCAAAACGGCAACCCTGACCGCAAAATAGGCGCAAGAGTTAACTTCTCCTTTAACATTTCAAATGCCTCTCTCGCCTTAGAATTCCAGCTGATTTTATCAGGTTGATTTTTCTTTAAACAGTCAGACAGAGGGGCAGAAATACTTCCAAATTGTGGAATAAATCTCCTGTAGAAGGAAACATACCCAAAAAATTATCGTAATTGCAGTTTCTTACTTGGAAAAGGCATATCTACAGTTGCTTGTACCTTGTCTGGTAACGGTTGCAGAGATTTCCTACCAATCTGGTAGCCCAAATAGTGAATTACCTCGTAACCAAAACGACACTTAGAGGGACCACAAGTTAAATTCCAACTGCGAAGTCAAGCAAACACTTTCTCGAGGGCCACCAAGTGTTCAAGCCATGAGCTAGAGTGAACAAAAATGGTATCAAAATAAAAACTAACTTGATCTAAATTTTTCAACACTTGGCGCATCAGATGGTTATATGTACTACAGGCAGTACTTAATCCAAATGGCATTCTTTTAAATTGAAATAACCCCCTGTTAGTAATGAATGCAGTATATTTCCGGCAAGATTCTTCCATTGGAACCTGGTAATAAGCTTTTGCCAGAACAATTTCAGATAAATATTTGCAATTTGAAAATTTGCCTAAATTTTCATCAATAGTAGGAATAGGTTCACAATCAAACTCTGTTGCAGCGTTCAACTGCCTAAAATCAATACACATTCGATAACTGGCATCAGGTTTTTTTACAAGCACGACAGGTGAGCAATAGTTAGATACCGATGCCTCAATTATATCAAGCTCTAACAATTTGTCAACTTCACTGTTAAATACCTCTCTTAAGTGACAAGGAATGGCGTAAGGTTTTCTCTTGACAGGCTCTGTTGTAGTTAACTGTATTGAATGGCTAAAGTTTTTAACACAATCAGGTATATCACTAAGAACATCCTTATAGCTGTCTAACAATGTGGATAACTCTGCCTTTTGTTCTGTAGTTAGAGAGGGATTCATATCAGGCTCAGTCTTCGACTCTGTATCTAACACTGGCAAAGGAGAATCTGTACATTGAGCAACTACAGCAGCCTGCACCAAATACAAAGGTTCCATTAAAATATTCTGTTCAAAAGGAGTAACCTCATCAAACACTTGCAAATAATTAATAGTAGCCCTACGGTAATACTTTTTCAACATATTCACATGGAAAAGTTTATGTTTATTCCTTACCTCTATAATGTAATCAACAGGACCTTTCTTGCCAATTACCTTAAGTGGACCCTTCCACTGAGTTAAGAGCTTATTAGTGTCAGAAGGTAAAAGTAGCAGAATTTCATCACCTATCACAAATTTTCTATCAGATGTTTTCAGATCATAATAAGTCTTGTACTTATTAAACTAAAATTAACCTCGGCATTCTAGAAAGCAATTTGGGCTGTTTCTTCTAACCTATTGCGCAGATCCAACACATACTCATAAGAATTCCTAATCTCATCATTAAGGTCCTGATTAGTAAACAACTCTTTCAATATGGATAAAGGACCTCTCACATTTCGCCCATAAATCAATTCGAATGGAGAAAATCCTAAAGTATTGTTAGGGATCTCTCTAACGGCAAATAAAGCACAGGGGAGGTACCTGTGCCAACAGCGAGGATAATCTGAATAAATTTTTTAAATCATACTTTTCAAGACACCATTAAAATGCTTACAATACCCATTAGCCTGTGGATGGTATGGTGATGTAAAAATTGGTTTTATATTAAGTAATTTATATACTGCTTCCATCACTGAAGAAACAAATTGACGTCCCCTATCTGACAGAACCTCCTTAGGGATACCTACACGTGCAAAAATAGTTAAAAGGGCTTCAGCACAAGAAATAGATTTTTTTTAGAGGAATAGCCTGAGGGTAACGTGTAGCACAATCAACTAATGTCAAAATAAACCTATGACCGTCCTCAGAAGGGGGTGACAAAAGCCCAACTATATCAACTGCGATCTTTGCAAATGGTTATTATGGGCATTGTTTGAAGGGGTGCCTTCTTGACACGACCTTGGGAAGTAGTCCTCTGACAGATATCACATGATCTACAATAACGCAGTATATCAGCTGTGGCACCTGGCCAAAAGTACAGTGCAAACACTTTTTGTTTAGTTTTACAATCACTAAAATGTCCAGACAACAATGAATCATGAGCAATTTCCATAATTAATTCCCTGAACTTTTCTGTTACCACCAGAACTTTTACTCCTAACATCACGCTATTTTTACTCTCTATACACTTCTATAAAGAAAACCGTTATCAATAAAGTACTGGAAAACATTTCCCTTAAATATTTCAGTGATTTGTTTATCAAGCTTCTAACGAATGTTCTTCAAAGTAAGGCAATTCATTTGTTCTTGCTTAAAATCTGACGCACTTACATATAAGTCACCAAGAACCTTCAATTTATTTGTAATAAGTGGAGCCGGAGGAGCGTTACCAGCTTTTACTTGACCTCTGGTCATGACAGATTGGCAGGTAGACGTATCATTATCCTCCACTTGTCCAATAAGCACACCACAAAACTTAATGAGAGCCTTTACCACTTCAGTCCAACCCGTAAAATGAGCACAATCAATATGACACTTAACCACAGGAAATTTATCAGTTCTACCCAAATAATCACAAACATATGCAAATTTATTGTGTTCATCAAAAGGTATGGGCGGTAATAACTTATCAGACCCAACTATACAAGTACATCCCGTATCTCGTACCATGGTCGAGATATTAGCTCCATTTACCTTACAACTTTCAAATTTCAAAGAGCCACATACAGTAGAATCAAACCTAAAATTAATTTTATGAGGAACGACATTACCAACTTCCGAGTCATTACACCTATGATCAGTATCAGTTAAAACATTATGAATCATAGGATTCTCTTTCCTTGTCAAAGATCTATTCTGAGGACACTGAGGTCTTATATGACCTTCTAAACCACAACCATGACAAATTATTTTCCCTTTTACCTTCGTACTATTCGGCTGTAAGACTGAATGATCGGAAGTCTTTAATGAATTAGTGTTATTGACCATTGACTTCCTCGAACTACCTTTAGACAAGTTGTTATATAAATTATGAGCAGCCGCATAAGTATCTGCCTCATTAATCAATTCATCAAAAGTATGCCACTTTCTGTCTTTAAGGGTACTGCGTAACTCGGGAGTTACTGAAGCTAATAACTGGTCACACAAAATAAAGTCCAATAAAGATTCATAACTATTATTTACCTGTGATGTTTCCAACCAATGATTCAAAAGCCTATGTAAAGTAAAGCCAAACTGTCAAAAAGTCTGATGGGGGGGAATATGAGCATGCCGAAATTCAGTTCTATAATAATCAGAGTTCATATAATAAGCATTCAACAACTTTTTCTTCAAATCAGAATAAGTGCTAGTGGCTTCAGAAGGCAGCGTTATATAAATCTCCCTTAGCTTACCCTGTAACAACGGTAAAAGTCTAATTACACCGCCAGTCTCTAAATTCCACCCATTTGCTTTACAAATTCTCTCAAAATATGAAAGAAAAACATTAAAATCATCACCTTCCTTAAAACTAAGCAATTTTATTTCATGTGACGAATGTCTGGAACAAGCGCTAAAGACAGTGGGAGTCGCAGCCCTCTTTGAAAGTATGTCTATTTCATACTGCTGATCTTTACTTCTCCTAATTTTTTTAATTCTAACTCTCGTTCTTGTGATCACTCTTCCCTTGCTTGTGCTCGCTCTTCTCTCTCAATATTTTGTTGATGAACGATAAATTTTACAGCATCATCCCCAGCCAAACCAGATCACTAGCCAGTTCTCGTAGTTTTGTTAAATCAGACATGGTGATAAACACTAATTCACAAATCAAAATGAGTTCACGAAAAAAATGACCGCAACGTAACAAGTGGACTTTAGCTCAATACAGTTGAGCCCTGATTGAAGGCAGGCAATTATACAAGGGTCATTTCACAATATACACGAACCTAACCTTGTACCTTAAACCAGGAAAAGTAACAATGGTGCTTGGTATAACGAACATACACAACACTTCACCCAACAATATAGGCCAGTCTCCCACACGACCTCAATGGCACAGTAATGAAAGCACCCATAAAACTTAGGACCCACACCTGACACCAATGTAATATTTTTCAAACAATTTTTAAATAAACCATGCTAAGCATGACATATGGGATGGTCCCAAGTCGAGGTGCAATCATAAACTGTATAAAAAGCCATAACAATATTTGTTCACAAAAAAATCACAATTCACCGATAACACTCTTAAAGCATTTTGAAAATGAACGTTAACAGATGAACAATTGACTTTCAAATCACTTCAAATTAAATCCTTCGTGGTTAAAGGTTGGAAAGGAGGACCTCTACTCCAGAAGCTGAAAACAAAAACAAGCCATATATAACAAAAATGTACATACATTTAACACAACACTAATTTTCAATGACTGGCTATAACAAATTAACAGTGTACAATAATATAAATGGTTTCAAAAAACTATATTTTTGAAATAACGCAAAATAAACAAATACGAAGACCACCCTCACCTCCACCCTGTGTGAGTCTCAGCAGTGAACTAAGGCAGCAGCTACGAAAAGAAAGATGACAAAAGGGGACATGACGACAAATGAACATTGGAACTAAAACATTATTGGAACATCTTAAAAATAGAAAAAAAAATTTAAATTTTTACAATATATATATATATATATATATATATATATATATATATATATATATATATATATATATATATATTGTTCAGGATTTAAGCCAGAACCAAGCCAAAATAACTTTTTTTTTTTTTTTTTTTTTTTTTTTTTTTTTTTTGATAAGGAAATTCAGACATTTTTCAGTCACCCGTCTTCACCAGCCTACGTTTTCTTTGAATACCTTGTGAATCATCCTATTGTCTCTCCCCAATTGGCTGCTTGGAAATTATCTCTGTAGGTATCTCACGGCCATGCGAGACTTTGGCAGAGCTTATAATGGAAGGAGAAAGTTGGACCTTGGGCAAAGCACATGTTGGAAAGAGAGAGCTGGAAGCGAATTATAAAATGATGAGACCAAATACAAGCGCCCTGAGATCTTCCCCAGATGTCACAGCATTGACTCACCTCCTCCCTTGCCCTCCCTCTCCTCTGGGGACCCCCACATGTTCATTTATTGTTCAAAGTGAGAAAATTTCAGCTCAGCAATTCAGAAGCCAAAACCAGCACGGAGGCCCAGGTACTGTAATGGAGTAATTTCGAGTGCAGTCAGTTGGTTTCTTTTTGTCTCTTGCCTGTACTTCCCTTCCCATTTTTTCCAAGGCAACTTTTCCCCTGTTGGTTCAGCATCGCAGCCACTGTTTTAGGTACTGTAACAATTCCTCGTAGATACCTTTGTTGCTGTAAATAATTATTCTTATGATGTTATTAGTGATATTGACTCTAATTGTGATAATCACATTTAGAATAGAGTTTGCTACATCGGGAAGTAACATTGTTGTTTCACTCTAAGCATCCCCGTAATTAATAAAACAATGCAGTATCCTTTTCTGTGTAATCTCCCAGTCATTCTATATCCTTGTGAATAGACTTTGATGTGAAATAATAAGAGAGAAACGTGTTTAATGTTCCCCAAGTGTCTATTGCCTTAATACTAAACCCAGAATGCAATCTCTATGCAGATGCAAATATCTTCTGCCTAGCTGTAAGAATTCTGGAACCCTTGGACATGCCGCCAGGAACTAACTATTAAGTAATTCGCTGTGCACAAACCTTATTTCTGTGCTTGGGTCATTTTCCAGCCACATGTCCTGGTTGACCTTCAATCAACCGCATTCCATTTAATTTCTGGACCGTTGCAAGTCCCTGTCACCCTTAAGATGTAAATGGCTTACTCACATAATTTAGTGTAAATCTACCTAGTTAAACTAAATCTCTTGAGTTTTTATAGAATTTTTCTCTCCACTGATACTGGCCTTCATCCATAGAGTTTTGTTATGTTTCTGCTCTCTATTAAAGCCTTTTAGGAGTGTCAGTAAGTCACTACCTCAGTTTTCAGACACAGAACACGAGAAAACATAATAATGGTGACCTTCCATAAAATCGTGTAAAATCGGGCAAAAAAAATCCTTGCATATACAGTTTCCATTCAGTAGCAATTGCTAAACTCATGTCACGAGTGATAAATGTACCTGAATTCTTAGTGTGAATCAATTTCTTTCTTTTTGAGTGCACGACAAGGGTGTTACTTTCTTTTTGAGCGCACAATAAGGGTGTTACTTTCTTTTTGAGCACACGACAAGGGTTTCCAAATCTTCACAGCAGGTAAGGAGACATTTTTTATTTTTTTTATTTTGTATTTCACTAGGTATTATAGTTAGCGGTGAACAAAATCTGAGTGCCATTAAGAACAGCGATAGGAAGATTCTTAATATACAGCCTAGAGAGAGAGAAGTTTATTAAGTAACCTTAGCTCTGTTTTTTTTTAACGTAATACTGCATGAAGCACATAGGTATTTAGGGAATGCTATAAATGCTAAACGAAACCAGTGCCATATTTCATGATTTACCACCAGTGTATCTCGTCAAATCTCGTGTCATAAAGAGATTTTGTTAGTTAGGTGTGTAAGATAATCTGTGCTGTTTCATTGTAGTCTGAGCACATTTTCTCTCCCACTCTTTCTCTTTTTCTTCTGCAGTAAAACCGTGTGTTGCAGGATAGGAAGAAATAAAATCCTTGTATAAGGATTGTTCCCAGAGAAATCCCCAGCCATGTGTCTCTAATCGAGTCCTATCAAATTGTCCCCCTTTTTATTAAAAAAGAAAGTTAAACGATAACTAATGTTAGTGTAAATTCATTCAACTCTTGGAATACCAAGAAAACAAACAATCACCACTTCCATTCTATGCTAAAGAAAAATAATAAGATCAGGTAAATAATTTATTGCCTTGTATAAACAAAGGCAATTACTAGACATGTGTGTTTTTCTCTTCCTTTTTTCTGTAAAGCCTCATCCCATTCATTGTCACAGGAGAGCCCAATCCTCCCCCTCCCCAATGCCCTACCAGCTAGGCATGAATGTGTGCAAGACCAAGTTGTCCATGAACTTAAATTTCACGTGGAAGAAAAAACCTATAGTTTTATATAGTGAGAAAAAACTTCATGCTCAAGAGTATAATGGAGCTTTGCCTTGCATTCTATGGCATCACAGGCAATTCCATGAAGTTGGCATAACGCATTTGTGCAGCCAAATAGAGAATTTTTTATATTTGTTTGGTTCTTTCCATCTTCCCTTAATCATTATTGGTTCCTTCTGTAACATAACACAATAAGGTATTGTAAGCGATCCAGATGAGTGTCGAAGGGTAAGACAAGACCAAGGATTCGTGTTGGTAAAATTTTTTTTCTTTTCGTTTCGTCCTTGAGATGGATAAAATCCCATATACATTTTTATTAATCAACTACAATTTACCATGTCAATTTGGGTTGAGTTTTCTGCCTTTACGTGGTATTCATTTACAACCCAGTTTAACTGTTATTTACAGGGATCCAACTGCAATTTAACTCAGTATCTTCGTAGTTTTTTGCATTTATGTGGCATTCATTTACAGTCCAGTTGAACTGTTATTTACAGGGACCCACCTGTTATTCCCACTTAATCTGCATTGAGTTATTCCGCATCACTCGTGTGAGTTTTCCGCACTTGGATGAGGCCATTTACAATTTGTTCCACTGTTATTTCCACATAGTGACAAAACTTAACTACAGCTCAGCAATTCGGAAGAAACCAAGACCAGTACGGATGCCTAGGCACTGTAATGGAGTATTTTCGAGTGCAGTCAGTTGGTTTCTTTTTGTCTCTTGCCTATACTTCCTTTTCCATTTTTTCCAAGTCGACTTTTCCCCTGTTGGTTCAACATCGCAGCCACTGTTTTGGATACTATAACCCATTTCCCCATTGCTACCTTCGTTGCTGTAAGTAATTCCTTTTGTGATGTTATTGATATTGAATCTAATTGTGGTATTCCCATTTAAACTAGCGTCTGCTACATCGGGAAGTAACGTTGTTGTTTCCTGGTAAGCATCCCCTTAATTAATGAAACAACGCAGTTTCCTTTTCTGTGTAAGTGACTAGTCATTCTATATACCTTTGAATAGACTTTGATGGGAAATAATAAAAGAGAATCATGTTTAACGTTTCCCAAGTGTCTTATCTCATTAGTACTGATCCTGGAATGCAAATAATTCCTGCCTAGCTGTAAGAAATCTGGAACCCTTGGAAACAACGCCAGGAACTATTAATTCGCTGTGTGGAAACTCTGGGTCATTTTCCAGCCTCGTGTCCCGGTTGACTTTCAATCAGCAGCTTTCCTTTTAATTTCTGAACTATGTGAGTCCCTGTCACCCTTAAGGTGTAAATGGCTTACTCATGCAATTTAGTGTAAATATACCTCAGTTAAACTAAATCTCTAGAGTTTTAATAGCAGTTTCCTTCCGTTGATACCAGCCTTCAGCCGCAGAGTTTTGTTATGCTTCTGTTCTCTAACAAGGCCCTTTAGGAGTGTCAGTAAGTCATTACCTCAGTTTTCAGACACAGAGAACGAGAAAACATGATTATATATGTTCGTGTATGTACTGTATATATTTGTAGGCAGCAGTTACTTTATTATGTAGGTTTCGTTGAACGATTGATGACTGCGAACGGTAACAATTTTGATATTGATTCTTTCCAATGTTCTGTTGTCTCTATTCACTTCACTGCTCGAAGGTTGAGGTAAAGTGACATTGGAAAGAACCAATCTTAAAATGGTTAAAGTTCGCAGTCATCTGTTGTTCAACGAAACCTGCATATATATATATATATATATATATATATATATATATATATATATATATATATATATATATATATATGTGTGTGTGTGTGTGTGTGTGTGTGTGTGTGTGTGTGTGTGTGTGATTCATATTCTGACATCATTCGTATGTTGATAGTCAATTATGGTTCACCATTTTTGTTCATATAGATTTCTCGACATATCGTAATTTTCATATATAATTACATCTTCAAGGGCTCTCAAATAGATAAAAACACACATAGATAGTTAGCATAAAACTCAAACATAACTTCAAATTATAAGTTTTTTTGTTTAAATCAAGGTATATTAATATTCACAAAGTATGACGTCGTAGTGGACTAACTTCCACCAGAGTAAGAGAAACAATTGTGGAAGGAAACGAAAACGTAAAAAATAAAAAAAAATAAAGGAAAATACTATCAAGACACGACAAATGAGTAGCTGCTGACTGCGGGTTTAATTGGGGAA
>NC_087218.1:63147978-63162978 GCF_015104395.2 Macrobrachium nipponense | reverse complement strand
AAGGGGTCAGAAATTTTAAGAGGAGAAAGAAGAATTAAAAGGAATTATACAGTCTCGACGAAATATTCATTGTAAACAAACACGTTTGAAAATTCTTTCCTTTAATCTCTCAAGCGTGCCATTGAGAAGGAGGTCAAATATGTGAAGGAGCTAAAATGTTGCATTTTTACAAAAGAAACCGTAATTACAAGGATTCGGGGGCTCAGATGTCAAGTCCCAGCATCCAATCCGATTAACTTTTCAATCGGTTAAATGTCATATTTTCTTAATCTTCTCAAACCAGTTATTGTGGCCAGATGAATCTGGGTTGCAGGTCAGTCATATTTTCTATCACCTGTCACTGCCGAGATTTTCTTTTCCTTCTGTTTCTTGTGTCTGTCACTATGTCTGTTTGTCTTTCCACTGACACATCCACCCCTTTGCACTCCTATGTCCAGGCATTTTGAAGGATGTTTATGTATAAAATTCTGTTCCTTTTCTCATCAATTGTATTTTTATTTACTTAAGGAATTTAAGCCTCAGGAGGCTTGAACACGTAAGTTCATGATTTTTTGGCTTGTATCAGGAGCATAAATGTTGTATAAGGAGTTATATATATATATATATATATATATATATATATATATATATATATACACATATATATACACACACACACACACACACATATATATATATATATATATATATATATATATATATATATATATGTATATATATATATAATCTATTTCTGCATCTCATCGGAATCGAACCTGGTCTCTCAAATTGACCCAATTGACCCGATATAAGTTATATAAGAAGTTGGAACCTAAGCACTTCTCTACCTGAGGTTTTTCTTGGGCATGCTGCTGCCTAACATACCAGCTAATTTTACCCAACCTACCGACCCACAAGTGAGTCAATCGGTAGCATTGCATTCGAATTACCCTTTTAGCATGAATATGATGGAATTAACGAACATATGAGTAGCGTTTCACAGGTATAGAAGTATTTAGGTTCCGACTTCTTTTATTGCCTGGGTGGAACAATTGGTTGGGGCCTGGCCTTTCATTTGTGAGACAGGGCTTCAATCCTGGTGTAAGACAGAAATTCATTGCTGTGAATCAAAAGCTCGTGTGTTCATTAGTGCTGTGTATATATATATATATATATATATATATATATATATATATATAAATATATATATATATATATATATATATATATATATATAAAGATAAATGCCACGAAGGAAAAATAAACGAAGGAGTCTGCGAGATCTTTCGGCTGACAAGCCCTTTACTTAAGCAGCTACTGACAAAAATACGAGGAAAGACAATACAAGAAGGTTCGTATAACTGACAGATAGGGATTATAAAAGGATTAGTGCCTAGAATCCGACACACCTGGAAGATAAGAAACCTTCCCAAACAAGCATAAACAAAGGGTGCAATTAAAGGTTTAAGACAATCATCTTAGATACAATCTCCAGACAATTAAAGGATTATAGGTGACAGCTATACGGAACCTGGTAGACAAAACCATATTCACAAAAAATGACAGACATACATTACAATAAAATTTTTTTTTAATAACTCTAAGGCAACTGATTTTTATTTAAGTCAGTAATTATATATTTGAGGTCATTCTTAAACATGTTACAGATACAAGGGTCTAAATGAAAAAGGCCACGACTAACATTGAAATTACAATGAAAAGTAAGTTGTATTAAAGCAGATTCTAAAAGATTTCGTGATAAGACATCTCTTGACCGTGCAATTATTGAACTGTCAATCCAATTAATTCGTGGTTGTTTTCACTTAAATGAATAAATAATGCATTAGATTTTTGCCCAGTTTTTACAGAGTATTTATGCTGGCTTAGCCTTACTTCTAAGCCCTTGCTCGACTGTCCGAGGGTAGAATGAGGACAATCCATACATGGAATTTTATATATTATGTTGTTGCTTTCTCTGGGGCCATTTTTTATTAACATTCTTTTTAGTGTGTTATTATAGGAAGAAACAAGGTTGACATTAAAAGCTTTTAACAATGGTTTAATGGTTTCAAATCCGTTAAAATAAGGCAAACTGAGAATGTTCTTAGAATTTTCTTTCTGTGTGTTGTTTTCAGTATAAAACTTTTTGTGGGCTTTATTATAACAAATGTCTAATATATGTGAAGGATAGCATAAATCTTTCCCTATTTTTCTTATGTATTCAATTTCTTGATCCAAATATTGTGGACTGACAATTCGTAATGCTCGTAAAAACATAGAGGAAAAAATTGATATTTTTATATTAAGATGGTGGCCTGAGAAGAAATGAACATAAGTTAAGTTGTTAGTCGGTTTCCTATAAATACTGAATTTACATTGAAATGGTTCTCTATGTATCAAAACGTCTAAGAAGGGAGGCAATTGTCTTTTTCTAATTCTAGAGTAAACTTAATCGATGGTACCTGGTTTATTTAAGTTAGAGAGTAAATCATTTACATCAATACCGACAGGAAGAACAGCTAAACAATCATCAACGTAACGATACCACTTTACAGGAATATGAATGATATTAGGTAAGTAGCGTTTTTCGAAGAATTCCATATACAGGTGAGAGCAATGGTGATAAAGGATTTCCCATTGCCATGCCAAAAATTTGTTGATAAAATTCACCATTGAATATAAACTTACAATCACAAATGCACAAACTCGTGGAGTGAAATAATGTGACTTATAGGTAGAGGTAATTCATGCTGAGTTAGTTTCATTGCTAAGATATTCTAAAATAGAGTCTATAGGGACTTTAGTAAAAAGAGAACATACGTCAAAACTAACGAATCTATCAGTAGGGCAAAGAGCAATTTTGTATAATTTATCAACTAAATCTAGAGAATTATATATATGAGAATCGGAGATGGTTCCAAGTAACGGGGACAAGATCTTAGTATATATTTCGAGAGTTTATATGAAATTGAACCAACAGTACTGATAATAGGCCGCATAGGGTTATTTTCTTTGTGCGTTTTGACTAATCCATATAAGTAAGGTAGCGAAGGAGAATTGACTGACAATTTGCCTAGTAGTTCTGTTTTATCTTTAAGGATACTTTTCACTATGCTATTGAAGTTTTTTATGACTTGAATCAAGAGGATTTTTTGTTAGTTTTTTATAAGTCACATCATCATCCAGTAGGGCTTGCATACGTGATATGTAGTCAGCTTTATCTAAAATTACTATACTATTTGACTTATCAGCTTTTGTGATGTGGATAGTATTGTCCTTTTTAAGATCGGTCAAACTTTTCTTATAGCGAGCAGGGAAGTTACTTTCATGCTTAACATTGGCATCTCCGTAAACAATACCTTTAATCATGTCGACATGATTTTGAGGAAGATCACAATATTTTTCAAATTTACTTAGGGATGACCCAATCATTAAAGCCGAAGGTCTACTTGTTGCAAAGAAAGATAAACCATATCCAAGCGCACTCACAACATTTTCACTTATTTGTTTACTAGATAAGTTAACAACACAATCTTGACGTGCACAATTATCCAATCACTGCTATCAATAAGATTTTTTAGTTTTCTGTCGAGTTTCCTTTTCAGGGCATCTGTAGTCCTACGTAGTTTTTCGTAATTTCCCGTCGCAGCGAGTCCTTCCAATCAGCCGGGAAATTTACGAAAAACTACGTAGGACTACAGATGCCCTGAAAAGGAAACTCGACAGAAAACTAAAAAATCTTATTGATAGCAGTGATTGGACTAATTGTGGCACGTCAAGATTGTGTTGTTAACTTATCTAGTAAACAAATAAGTGAAAATGTTGTGAGTGCGCTTGGATATGGTTTATCTTTCTTTGCAACAAGTAGACCTTCGGCTTTAATGATTGGGTCATCCCTAAGTAAATTTGAAAAATATTGTGATCTTCCTCAAATCATGTCGACATGATTAAAGGTATTGTTTACGGAGATGCCAATGTTAAGCATGAAAGTAACTTCCCTGCTCGCTATAAGAAAAGTTTTGACCGATCTTAAAAAGGACAATACTATCCACATCACAAAAGCTGATAAGTCAAATAGTATAGTAATTTTAGATAAAGCTGACTACATATCACGTATGCAAGCCCTACTGGATGATGATGTGACTTATAAAAAACTAACAAAAATCCTTCTTGATCAAGTCATAAAAAACTTCAATAGCATAGTGAAAAGTATCCTTAAAGATAAAACAGAACTACTAGGCAAATTGTCAGTCAATTCTCCTTCGCTACCTTACTTATATGGATTAGTCAAAACGCACAAAGAAAATAACCCTATGCGGCCTATTATCAGTACTGTTGGTTCAATTTCATATAACTCTCGAAATATATCACTAAGATCTTGTCCCCGTTACTTGGAACCATCTCCGATTCTCATATATATAATTCTCTAGATTTAGTTGATAAATTATACAAAATTGCTCTTTGCCCTACTGATAGATTCGTTAGTTTTGACGTATGTTCTCTTTTTACTAAAGTCCCTATAGACTCTATTTTAGAATATCTTAGCAATGAACTAACTCAGCATGAATTACCTCTACCTATAAGTCACATTATTTCACTCACGAGTTTGTGCATTTGTGATTGTAAGTTTATATTCAATGGTGAATTTTATCAACAAATTTTTTGGCATGGCAATGGGAAATCCTTTATCACCATTGCTCTCAAACCTGTATATGGAATTCTTCGAAAAACGCTACTTACCTAATATCATTCATATTCCTGTAAAGTGGTATCGTTACGTTGATGATTGTTTAGCTGTTCTTCCTGTCGGTATTGATGTAAATGATTTACTCTCTAACTTAAATAACCAGGTACCATCGATTAAGTTTACTCTAGAATTAGAAAAAGACAATTGCCTCCCTTTCTTAGACGTTTTGATACATAGAGAACCATTTCAATGTAAATTCAGTATTTATAGGAACCGACTAACAACTTAACTTATGTTCATTTCTTCTCAGGCCACCATCTTAATATAAAAATATCAATTTTTTCCTCTATGTTTTTACGAGCATTACGAATTGTCAGTCCACAATATTTGGATCAAGAAATTGAATACATAAGAAAAATAGGGAAAGATTTATGCTATCCTTCACATATATTAGACATTTGTTATAATAAAGCCCACAAAAAGTTTTATACTGAAAACAACACACAGAAAGAAAATTCTAAGAACATTCTCAGTTTGCCTTATTTTAACGGATTTGAAACCATTAAACCATTGTTAAAAGCTTTTAATGTCAACCTTGTTTCTTCCTATAATAACACACTAAAAAGAATGTTAATAAAAAATGGCCCCAGAGAAAAGCAACAACATAATATATAAAATTCCATGTATGGATTGTCCCTCATTCTACCTCGGACAGTCGAGCAAGGGCTTAGAAGTAGGCTAAGCCAGCATAATACTCTGTAAAAACTGGGCAAAAATCTAATGCATTATTTATTCATTTAAGTGAAAACAACCACCGAATTAATTGGATTGACAGTTCAATAATTGCACGGTCAAGAGATGTCTTATCACGAAATCTTTTAGAATCTGCTTTAATACAACTTACTTTTCATTGTAATTTCAATGTTAGTCGTGGCCTTTTTCATTTAGACCCTTGTATCTGTAACATGTTTAAGAATGACCTCAATATAATATTACTGACTTAAATAAAAATCAGTGCCTTAGAGTTGTTATTAAAAAAAAAATTTTATTGTAATGTATGTCTGTCATTTTTTGTGAATATGGTTTTGTCACCAGGTTCCGTATAGCTGTCACCTATAATCCTTTAATTGTCTGGAGATTGTATCTAAGATGATTGTCTTAAACCTTTAATTGCACCCTTTGTTTATGCTTGTTTGGGAAGGTTTCTTATCTTCCAGGTGTGTCGGATTCTAGGCACTAATCCTTTTATAATCCCTATCTGTCAGTTAAACGAACCTTCTTGTATTGTCTTTCCTCGTATTTTTGTCAGTAGCTGCTTCAGTAAAGGGTCTTGTCAGCCGAAAGATCTCGCAGACTCCTTCGTTTATTTTTCCTTCGTGGCATTTATCTTTATTTATGGATTTATCACGTTCCTAACTTTCGTGATTCTGTTATACATATATATATATATATATATATATATATATATATATATATATATATATATATATATAGATATATAAGATATATATACAGAGTGTAACCTTGGTTTTTTTACATAATCTGTTCCAGAACCTCCCACGAAAACCGAAACATCATTCCCATGAATAATGTAAATACAATTAATGCATTCCAGACCCCCAAAAATATTAACAAAAAACACTTTTTTAGGGAAGGAATAAACACAGTTTTAAATACAGCAGAAAAAAAATGAGAAATAAATACAAATTACTTATGAAATGAATAAATAACCATTTAACATCACTCCTACATTTATGGAAAACACTTGTTAGCCTATGGAAGAGGAGAGGAGGGGAGAGGGAGGAGGAGGAGAGGTTTTATGTTTGGCAGGGAAATCTCCTTCCAGAGGGACTTCAGGTATCAATGACCTATCTGGGGTTACTTCTCTTCGTTTTTTACTGGCACTATTTGAAGTTATTTCCCCACTTCATTTGTAACTAGCACTAAGACCAGCTTGAGAGTTACGCTGTACCCCTGTCGCACAACAAAACTGTCCAGGGATGTTTGTTTCTGGCGTTTCTTCAAATTTGCCTAAAGTTAAACACAGCATTGTCATTAAAGATGTTGGAGACATGGATTACAACTTCGTTGTTTGGATATAATTCTCCACAAAATGTTTTAAACATCATTCCACTTTGCAAACATGTCCTTTTATCCCTTAATTAGGCACATTATGTATGTCCATTCGTTTTCTGAATTTTTCAAAGCAGCCTCTGCTGGCCTTAAATTCACTAACAGCAGCGCTTGTTGTAGGCATTTTCTCACTGAAGTCAGAATGCCACGAGTTCTTTCTTGAATTCTATAGTGTTTCTCGCCTTTTTTTACAGAAGGGCTAACTAGCACTTGGAACTTTCTTTGGCCCCATGATGGCTTCTTTAAGATTCTGAATAGACACTGTATAAAGAGAAAATCTTGAATTCATGGTTTAAAAAGAAAATAGTGAATGCATGATTTTTACATTCCTGACGTAGGTCCTGACGTTTCATGTGACGTCACTGCCTCGTCAGTGACTTCATTAGATTACAACCGCTTTCGTAGTGTCTTTGTGTTGTACACTATAATATACTTGTTAAATATACCGGCATTGTATCTTCTCCCTCACATGCTTGTAGTCAACTGTAGTAAAACGGAGATAAAGTTAATTAAGGAAACTTTAATGCCTTGGGTTCAAGAATATTGATCTTAGTGATAATTAGGCCGTTTATCTGGTGTTCGATGTTGCGAGGGGCGAATCACACCCGCATAACAAAGCGTGTTATGCTCATCTTGCATGGACGTAATTCATAATTATGCTGTTGTGCTGCTCGCCTATCATTTTTGTCTTTTCAGCGAACCTCTCTCTCTCTCTCTCTCTCTCTCTCTCTCTCTCTCTCTCTCTCTCTCTCTCTCTCTCCCCCAAACGCAGGCATTTGTAAATCCCGAAAAGGAATGGCGAAATTCCGATTGAGTAAAGCTGTAGTATGTATAGGATTTAGTCGGAGAATTGGAGTTAATCTTTGGAGAGAGAGGACATCAAAATTTTTTTTATTCGTTTTTAAATATTATAACTATTATCATTCTTATTTGCATGTGTTTGCTAATGCTGAGGCATTATATTTAGCATAATATCATCAGACAGTCTCTCTTCATCTTACCAGTTGGTTTTATATATTTATATATATATATATTATATATATATATATATTATATAATATATATATATATATATATATATTATATTTGTTACCTTTTTATTTTTTTTGTTGCATCTACATTTATCAGTGATGCTATTCCCCGATTGTTTCTTTTAAATAACTTATCGCCAACCTTTTATCATTGTACCCAGATGACCATCATCACCATTGCATTACCCTCCCTGTGTCACCAGTGCCACCCACCTTCCTGTAACACTATTGTAACACTACCTTTGCATAGCCTGTGTCACTTCCTTTATCAACTTTGCAGAACTCTCATCTTGTTTCTGCTCTTGGCAATGCTCGTCGCCAGCCCTCTTCATCTTGTTCCGTTGAATGATGATAATCTGATCATCATTTTTATCACGGCTGAGTCAAGTTTGCATAAACGCGATGTGCCATGTGCCGTTCAGCCTGTTGAAGTTGTCTCGCAGGAATCTTTTTTTCTGTATATTTTAAATTTGGAAGTCAAATATCTCTCTCTCTCTCTCTCTCTCTCTCTCTCTCTCTCTCTCTCTCTCTCTGTGTGTGTGTGTGTGTGTGTGTGTGTGTGTGTGGTGAATGATTTTGTGGGCCCTAACATCTTTTTTTTTTTTTTTTTTTTTTTTTTCTTTTCTTTTTTGAAATATGTTGTCGTATTGTTTGGGTATTAGTTTTTAGTTGAGAGGCATTTGTGGGACGGGTTAGTTCTGAGATTTTATCTCAATGTGTAGTTATCATCTTTTATCATTTATTTCCTAGTAGAAATTGAAAATTCTAGCTCATTATTCGAGCTATGCAAACCTGTATTAAGATATTGTCACCATTTGGCTCTGGATAGAATTTTAAGGCGTTCTTTCCTAATTTCACCTCTTTATTGAAAATATTCTATTATTCAGGCAGTTGCGGCCATACCCCTTAGTGTGCACAAGTTTCTTTTTGGCAAGCTAGTAGAGCCCGGATTTTGTGCTTCTGGGTCAGGTATTGATCACCTTCTGCCTTTTAGTTTGACACTTCCAAGGAAATAGTTGTCTTTCGTTGGATAAGTACCAGAAATCATGGGTAGTTGAGTAATAGGTATTTCAAGCATTGACTACTTCTCTTCTTGTTTTCAACTCAGAACGCCAGACGGATGACTGTGGTCGGAAACCAGCAAGCAATGGCAATGTTCTTTGGCCTTAGTCGTCTAGGAACTGAATGCTACAAAGAGCTGGCAATCCTTTAGTGTATTAGATAATGCATCATCCATGACTCCTGCCACCTTAATTTTAGTTTTGACAACATTAAGAAATGGCTCCCAGTCCAAGGCGTATGGACGTACTAAAATATCCTGGTTTATTGATACAAAGGACAGATAGAAATTACGAAACTGGAACGCAAGAGTAATCAATGGATTTGGAAAGAGGCAAAGGGTAGGAAAAAAAATTCAAGAGATATGGATTATAGGTACGTCTTAGTTATTTTTGAATCATGATGCCAAGGAATGATTATATAGTTTGGTTAGGTGTGATGTCTATATTTATTTAGAAAGCTGATGGAATTGGTAAAGAAGGGGAAAGCATAATCATAATGCAGAGAAGGCACCGGCTGACCGGAGATCAGTGAGCAGTAGACTGTTCCTTACAAGGCTTAAATTAAAAGATGCAATATAAGTACTATAGTCTTTTGTACACCGAGAAATGAATTCTCCAACAAAATAAAATATACATTTTAAATGGAGCTGAAGAATATTATGAAGTACCAAAAAGAGATGATGGGAATATTGTTGGTGAAATGAGTGCCAATGTTGGTTGGAACATTGAAAATATAGAATGTGTATATGGAAAGGAAGGCCTAGGAGAGACTGCAAAGGAGAATGGATTAAAAAAATCTAGTAAAAGGAGGTACTCGTTTCTAGTAAAGGCACATCCATTAATACAATTGGGACTTATACAAACAGTAGCTATAATACCAAATAGATTATATGACCATTAATTAAGCGAGAAAGAGGCCCAGAGGAATGATAAGATCTACAGGGAGCAGATGACAACTGTAGTAGCTATTAACATGTCATTGCCACATGGAAGATGAGAAATTAAAAGCATCTAACAGCAGTTTATATAATCTAGGTTAATACTATAAGGCTTTTTGGTGAACATGAAAAGGGTTTTGCAGTTGAATATCGGAACAGTTTTGTAGTTCTAGAAACATATCTGGGGAAATGCAGGCAAACAGTGAGAAGTTGATTAACGTACGAAATGTCTATCAATCTCCCGGATATGGGTTAGAAAAACGGAAACCTGGGCGTGGGTTAATAAAATGGAAACCTTGCATGTCGTTTGAGACCTAGGACACGATAAAAAAAAAAGGAATACGGAAAAATTCCCGAGAGATTAGGAGCACAAAGCAGAATTTATTAAGTTATCAAGTCTGGATAGTGAAGCTGAATATACTGTATGAGAAGAGAAAAGAGGATGTCTGAAAACAAGGCAAATGAGACTGACAAGCCCTGTATTCAGGGGTGGCCCGCCGATTTATTAATGAAATGTGCATGGGTGGCAAAAAGGAAATGCATGTCAAAAGGAGCGATGTTTAACGCGGTATCATTCACTTGTTCATAATTTTTCATACTAATTTATTTATTTCGTTTTCATTAGGCTGCTGAATGAGTCTGATGGGTTCCGGCGCTTGGGCTTAAAGACCAAAATTTCATAATCAATCAATTAGTTAATAGCTAAAAAGCAGTACAGCATATGAGATTGAGAACAAGATATATGGAAGGCATAATTCCAATGACATACCAAAAGCTAAAGAAGACCTAAAGTTAATGGCGAATGAATTACGATTTTTAATGTGGAATCGACAATAATGATACTAGATGGAAACACTGGACTCTAGGAGTTCGGGCCGGGATGATAGTCGCTGTAATGAAAAGACTAGTCTTGCAGAAGATGGAATGAGGAAACAAAAATGGTGATTGGTAATAGTAAATCAGAGCAAAAAAATATTAAAGAAAGGTGACCTGACAGCGTGGTAATTATAGACATTGTACTTAAGTGTGTTATGAAAATATTCGCTCTCTTCATCCTCAGTAGTCTACGGAAAGAAAGTGATGAAATACCGAAATGAAGAATATGGTTTTAGAAAAGTCAGGAGACGCAGTACAGCTTAAATACCCGAGGCTTTTGTTGAATACAAGAAAGAATTTAGATTGTCCAGTGACCAATATTATGGAATCTTTTACATCACTTTGGTATTCCCGCTTAGCATGTAATGCCAGTCAATCATCCGTGAACAAAGCAGATCCAGGGTTAAATTTAACTGAATCTTGCCTGGCGATTATGCAGTAAATAATGAGGTGCTACAGCGGCAAGTTATGTGGCATTTGCAGTTTTTACATTTTTATAGATTTAATAATGGAAAAAGTGGTTAGAGATGGAAGAGAAAAGTTAAAATCGGAGAAACTTGCCATACTTAGAATATGCAAATGAATTTGTCTTATCAGCAATGTGTCACTAGATTTACATAGGTTGTTTGGTAGAATGCATCATATATTGAGAGAGATGCTGCTTGGGATGAATCTAAGAGAATGCATCATATATTGAGAGAGATGCTGCTTAGGATGAATCTAAGAAAAACTGAAATGAGAGCCCAATATGAACAAAGGGATGAAATAAACCTGAATAGAGAAATGACTAATGAGGTTAAACCTTTCAAATATTTAGGCTTAATGATATCTAATAGATTACCTTTATTGTATTTAATGAAAGGCAAAGTGGTAAGTCAAACAATGGCAGTCTGATTGAGATTTTGATGTAAAATAGACTGAACTTGTAAAAAATAAGATTATATATTTATATTGCTATACGCACAAGAATCATTGTGTGACACTGAAACTATATTCAACGATTTTGTCAACTTCAGATTCAATCTTTAAGAGTTAGAGGGCAGTATGGAGTACAGAATTGTTCCGAAAGGGAAATTGCGGAAGGTCCACACGTAGATGTCATAGCAATGAAAAGGATACGGAATGGCTGGATGGATAAATCCTTTGCCGTCACCCGGGGAGGATCGACGTCAAGAACCTAGATGTTGTAACGCTAGTTTTAATAGCCACATGGGAGGATGTGACGTGATTGTGTCAGCTGGATTACTGTAGGCAACAAAACTAAAATACCCATACCTGCTGGAATGAGATTCTAAACATTTTCTTTTGATGTTCTGAGCAGCTGCATTAAAAATAAATGAGTTACCCGTGGATGACGGTGAGACGACTTTTAGTGTGTATCATAATTTCTATTTATATTGAGAACTTGAACCCAAGTAAAGAGTCTATTCAGTTTGTTTGTGAACTTTCGCTGGATGTTTTAAGAGAGCAGATTTGCTCCTTTTGGCCAGCTGAAACCGAAGAGGATAGCGGTAGTTTGCCCGAGGAGTATATCAAAAATGATGATAAATGCTCTCGCCGTGGACCCTGTTAATTTTGGTCCGAAGATACCGTGGAAGTGATATCCTACGCGTTGTACTCCACTTTTAGTTTTATGAAAAGAAAACTTGCGCCGGCGTCGTCCGTCGGCACTTTTTCTGCCGCGGCTCATACAGCATTCTACCGAGACCACCGAAAAATAGATCTATTTTTGGTAGGTTTGATTGTGTGTTGTAGCGGCAGTACAGAAAAGTTGATTGCGCCGAAGAAACTTAGTCGCATTTTTATGCCTTGTATTCAAGAATCAGTAGATTTTTTAGCACTGAAAAAGTATTTATAGATATTTTTTCCTTTAGATTTATAACAAAGCATCACAGTATTTTTTAATCTCTTTTCTGAATTTGTAAACCGGTTAGAATTTTAATTACAGGTTGCTTCGCTATATTTAACTGGGAAAAAGTCTCTTGTTTTTCCATTTTCAAATCCCAAAAGCGTAGGGTCGAATCTTGCCCGGCTCAGATTTTTTATATATTTTGGTGTAATTATTCTAGAGGTATATATATATATATATTTATATTTGGTATTTATCTATATATATACTAATTTTCCAGAGTAGGTGTCTGCATAATCTTAAAGTCAATCGCTAAAAGTGTAAGTTAATTATATTATTGACGAATTCCATGAATGTATCTCCTGGACAATGCTTGACACTCACAGTGGCATTTTATTAGAACCAGTAAATCTGAAAGCTTTAGAGAAGCAATGCGGTCGAGAGTGTTAAGACTTTTACTTCCTTTGTAAACCGTGAAGGCGAAGGAGCGCTGAGAGTCTCTTCTCTCGCCCGGGAGGAAATCCAATTTTCCATGAGCCCTGCCTCTGGAATCCATGAAACAGCAATTTTAAGGCAAATGGAAATTTCCAAATAATTTTCCCTACCAAAGAGTCCTCTTTGGAGGCAGCCTTTGGAAAATCGGGTTGTGCTTGTATGCGGATGTTCTTCTTTTTTATTTGTTTATAAAAGCACGAAACATTTTCGCAGATATTTATTATCTGCGTCCTGATAGAGTTTGTTGTTGGAAAAATTTATCTTTCTATTTCCAGAATGTGTCGTGAACCACTTTTTTAACATTCATTTCATTTCTTAAAATTCATATCTTTTGATGCACTATTTATGTATCGATTAATAAGTATTATTGATTTTTTTAGGCAACCGGAATTTGTGTTCGATTTTAGGCAACATAAAGTACTTGATTTTGATGTTTATTGTACTTTCAAGATATCATTATTGGTATAATGAAGTCACTGACGTGTGTATTAGAAGTAAACTTCTGTGTTACTTCGGGATCGAACGTAGGACCCGAATGAAAAGCATAGGCAATGCTAACTGACCTTTTCTATGTGGGTTGGATGTCAGCGCCGCCTTGCCTTTCATTCTAATGCTGGGTTCGACCCAGAAGCGAGAAAAGAATTTATTATGAGTGGTACTTTGGTCCGGTAAAAAATATCCTCTCACTAACAAATATTTTATGTTTGAGATAGCTGTAATTACAGTGGTTCCCAAACTATCTTACCTGACGTCCCCTTTTTGCTTCCAGTGAAATGACTCTTGCATTAATTACTAAGCAATGTTCAGGAAAACAGATTTCTGTTTGTATTGAATTTTAATAATGAAAGCCACTCAAACAAATAATAGTACATTCCAGACATTTTTCTAATAAAAAACGGGTTGGAGTGACTGCTATAATTATACTTTGCATGTATGTAATGGCAGATATTTGTTCTTGAATTATTTTATTATTCTAATTAAACCAATATTTTTGAGCAGATGACTTCACGCCCCCCTTGTATCCTCCTCACGCCCCCCTAGGGGGGCGAACCCCCTAGTTTGGGAACCACTGCTCTAATACATATAAATCTACCAAAACTTGTTTAGTTCATTAGTTAATTAGATGATTTCGTCCAAGAACTTTTTCGTGCAAAATATGATACATTTTAATTCACGTTTGCTTCTTTAATTAAGGGTGTTATGTAATTCACCTCAGAAACTATTGATTTATATAGACACACACACACACACACACACACACACACACACCACACACACACACACACATATATATATATATATATATAATATATATATATATATATATATATATATATATATATATTGGTATATATGTGTGTGCGTGTCTATATAAAGACAAATGCCACGAGGGAAAGAGTAACAGTGGAGTGGTTCTAGGCCTTTCGATTACTGTCCTTTACTCAGAAGAGTGCTAAGGAAAGGACAGTAAGTCGAAAGGCCTAGCACCACTCCACTGTTATTCTTTCCTTCGTGGCATTTATATTTATATATTCATCACGTCCCATATTTTCGAGATTCTGATGTGTGTGTGCGCGCGCGTATACACGCTTGATCGTATATAAATCAATAGTTCATCCGGTGAATTACACGATACCCTTAATTAAAGAAGCAAACTTGAATTCAAGTGGGTCATATTTTGTACGAAAACGTTCTTGGATGAAATTATCTAATAAACTAAATGCGTTTGATACACACACACCTTAAAATCCAGAGAACGAGGCTGCTCGCACCGTGCCCATTTTTCGGGTGGTGATTTTAGTTTGGCTAGTCTGGTGGGCGGTAGACCAGAATCTATGCGTACTTGTGTGTAATTTCGGTAGCATTAGAATCTAACATGATATTATGTATAGGTCAGTATATAATATATATATATATATATATATATATATATATCATATAATATATATAT
>NC_087218.1:63102978-63145478 GCF_015104395.2 Macrobrachium nipponense | reverse complement strand
AGAATTGTGCAGGCAACGATTTCAAATGGACAGACAGTAAGTGACTAACTACATTTAAAAACAAGCATGGAAAAGGAAAAGGAATAAAAGAAAACAATACAAATGGTAATGAAATTCACGTGATAGAAAAGGACAAATATTTGTTTGGATGAAAACTACGTGTATTCAAAAAATGTCATCAATAAGTAAGAACAGACCTGGAAAATAAAACATTAGAATTAAAAAAAACTCTTAATAACAGAAAAAAATAAAGAATCATTTTACGGATACCATAATAATAAGACAAATAAGGAAAGAATTTGACCAAATTCAAAATATTTTGAGTGAAATTGCGAAAACTAAGTCAGGACAACACTGGACACCAAGAATATGAAGAAACGAAAAGAAAGCACACTAATGAATCAAACCAAGAATATAAGTTTTATGAGGAATAAGCCGGTCATATGAATAGGAGATTCATTGTGAATGATGAAAAGGAAAAACGAGACCCTTCGGCGACATCAAACCTCCGCCATACTGACCCCAGCCCCTCCTTAAAAAGTTCCCTTTCGCCAAAAGTTACGTTTCAGTCTTTCGCAAGATCCAATCACTTCTCACCAGCCACGAGGCCTGTCTTTGGTAGAAGGTTCGTAAAAATCTTCACCTAACTTTTTGGGAAATCCTGCTGGCAAACAGACAAGCATAAAATATAGGACAGGAGAAGTAGAAAGGAGGAATGCGAGGAGAAAAGAACATAGAAAAGGAACTTTAATTAGAAGGACATGAATAATGGTGAATTTACAAATGAGATAGGATACACACGAGCATTGGAGAGACAATAAATGATATCCGAATCACGAATGGTGGAGAGAATGTAGATGAATAGAAAAATTAGGAACTGATTAGAAACACAAGAATGAGAGAGAGTAAGAGAAGAAAACGTATGGACAAAGAGACTGTATGAGCATAAACATTAAGAACTTAAACAGAAGAATGATGGAAAGAGAATAAGCAGAAGCTTGGTTTTTAATGAGGGAGGCTGTTCGGGTTTTACGTCAAAGGAAGTGGAATTAATGAAAAAAATACGAAAGAATACAAAGAAAAGTCATAAATTGGATTTGATAAATAGAAGAGGAAGCCTGAATCTACAAGCGTAGCCAAATTAAGGAAGAAATAAGGCATACCAATAACTGAACTAAATCCTCACCTAGATTGTAAACACGCACTGAACCAAAGAATAGAGGAATTAACAGAAATAAATAATGGAGGAGGAAGCAGACGAAGTAGAGGAAGAAGAGGAGGAATCCAATATACCGCAAAAAGAAAACTCTGAGGAAAAAATGGAAGTATTTTATACCTGATCCCTCTAGAAGGATCCCTTTGACAAGGTTTGTGTTGGGTAAACACCTTTGATGAGCCGACTAAAATGATTCCTTGCAGGGAGAAAAATACGACATCTAAGAGTCTGAGGACCTAATTAATGTTGGAGGACGCATCTTCATTTTCATCGGGGTCAAACTTGATTGTGAGGGTTGGTCCTTTTTTCTCATTTCTTGAGATACTAAAGTATATTCATATACGCTCAGACTTCTTATTCTTGTTCGTCTCAGTGTTGTCGAGTTTGAGAAACTGAATTGGTGACTGGTTGACGTAGATTCAGTAGACCATATAAAGGTATGGGCATCTGACCAACTGGTGCTTTGTGAATGTGGTTGTTAAATAGTAGAGTAAGAGGCCTCGTGTGGACCTCATTATCCACCAATGAGAATAACACAGCAAGTATGAAGTCAGCCCATAGTTCCATTTGCTTGTCATTGTAATTTGTTGGAATTGGCATCTCTCCCCGGTGCAGCGAGTATGAAATTGTCCGTGTTTTGTTACAAGAGAATGAGGAGTTAAAAAATTGTTGTTGTTCGGAATGTTTGCGACTGTTGATCTGGAAGATTAAAAATAGAAGTGATGGAAAGGTGTTGTTTAAACGTGAAATAAATTTTTTTCATATAGATTATAATTTGAACTATTTCTGTTTGAAGGGAAAAGATTGTTTTAAATGGTAGTTACAAAAATAGCTTAAATGGCTAGCACGAAATAGTGTGTAAATGTGTAAACTTTTTAATACAAAAAGATTATATGTCTGATTGTTTTAATACAATAGTTTTAAGTATTTATGTGTCAATATATTTTAATATGTTTGTTTGTAAATGTGTACACGTTTTCAGACAAAAGTTATTACTGTTAAACATTTTGATGCATACGACAACCCTAAATGATAACATGTTCTAATGCGGAAATAGTTGCAGCCCCCTCACTTTCGCCAATATTTCAGCAAAGCTACACGGATAGAATTATTGGGGTCCAGAAATTCCGTTAAATTATTTTCTGAATTTCTTTTAGGAAATACATTCCAATTCACCAAGTTATGTGTGTTAGAGTTCGCAGACTAATCAATGGAAGTTGAAGAGGTTTTGTGCCAGTGCTTCATGAAGTGGGTTTTATGCAACTTTAATACTGAGCAATTTATCTTGGACCCTCTTGATTAATTCATCAGTTGAGAGTTGAATGACATTAACACTTATTGATCTGGTACTTGCAAGAGGCAAGTATGTTTCATGTAACAGTTTAAAGGATTTGGATATGTTGTTCTCAGGGAGAGAGAAGCAAGCATTGACGACCGGACATTGAAAATTTCTACGATATAGCCTTCGCAGGTTGGAAATTAAGCAGAAAATATCAATTTATAAGTTTTGATCTTCATTTTTTGCAAAAGTAAAAGTATTTTGCATAATAAATCTTGCATAAAACTACTGAAATATATAAACCTTTTGAAGTTCATTTTTATTTCGTTGATGGTCTTTAAATTTTACGTTTCTTTTCCGAAGTACCTTCAACTCTTTGTTCGAGTCAGTTAACAAGTACTCACTATAATGAACTGTACAGATGATCAAAGATGTAGCAAATCACAAACGTTGCTTTTTTTCATGTGATACCGTGTGTTGTATCAGCATACCTTGTTAATTATTCATTGATGAAAACGTTTTATATTAGATGCTTTATTATCATGTTATGTATAATATCAACTTTTTGTGTGAAAATGAAACAGTCACAGACATCTAAATGTAAAGCTGCTTTTTATCTACACACTTGGTCTTCATTGGTGTGTAAAAAGTAGTCGGAATAAATAATTTTTTCTGTTCTTTTTTGGGACAAAATATGTTGGTGATGATCATTTATATTGATACTATTTTACGTATAGAATAAACCCCATACGTTGCTGTCATGTCGTCATTTAATTTGTTTTTTGTGTCTGTATCCTCGTGTGATATTTAAAAAATTGGGACTATATAACTTTATAATAACGTATTTTTTCTTAAATTTTGAATCTGCTTATTCAGTTTTACCCAAGTTGATGTTGGTTCTGCTTTAGGTTATTCTCATTGAGAATTATCTCTCTCTCTCTCTCTCTCTCTCTCTCTCTCTCTCTCTCTCTCTCTCTCTCTCTCTCTCTCTCTCTCATATTTGGTAACCTGATGTAAAATCTCACTTCACTCAGATAAGTGATCAGTTTGCACCAAGTTCACTATACCAACTGTATTTTCATGTTTTCTGCATTGCAGGTCATTATTAAAAAATATGAATATTTTCTGCATATAAACTCGTGGGAGGGTTTCCCATTAACTTTTTATTCTGATGACAGAAGTTCACTCTCAACGTGGTTCGGAAGTCACATAAAGCCAATGGTCCCGTTGCTGAATAACCACTGGTTCCATGCAACGTAAAAACAAACAAACAAACCCATTAACTTTTAATTCTCTGAACTCTTCATTGTATTATTGTATTACTTATGTACTGTTGTATATCTTCCTTTTCCTCTCGTTCCTTAAAGCAAATACAGGCAGTCCCCAAAAATCGCCGTTATCCGAAAATAAGAAAATCAGTTATAACAGCACTAATACCCTGCTTAATGGTGCCATTAACCAGATATCAGGGCTGTTAACCGAAGATCGGCGCCGCTGTTACCTGGAGATTGGCGCCACTAACTGGAGATCGGTTGGAAATCCAGTTAATAGCACTGCTGACAAATGCCGTTAAACCTGGTAGCCATTAACCGATGCCGCCATTAACCAGGGGCTGCCTGTAGTTAATCCTTCTTACAAACTTTGGCTAACTTAGGCGTTTTTCACCTCAAGCAGTGAGCAATTGAATTTCTTTTGGAAGTTTGATGTTTTTCTTATACTTTGTCTGAGATTGTTCCTATGACTGATACATCATTCAATGCTGAGATTTTTCTTTATGAAATCATTGCTTGCATTCACAGTATTCGACTTTCGAGGGGGCCATTGTAATTGCAACAATGTACTCAGAGCAGTTTGTAAGTTCCCTTACAAAAGCTCACACTATGCTTTTAGTGTAAGGTGCCATTTACGTCCTATTCAATCGCGCCTCTTTCAGATGCTTAAACACACACACGCACAAACATTTATATATATATATATATATATATATATATATATATATATATAATATATACAGGTTACAATTGAGCTGTGTGTATTCTGGATTCTTGCCTCATGTTGAGGAACTAGAAGCCCCTGTCAACTAAAACATGCTGAAGGACCAGCTGAAGTCGTCCTTGTTCCTCAATCACGTTGGGACCCCGATAGGTGACGAATAGTGGTGCACGTATATAGACAACTGTGGCAACTGATCACCCTGCCAACCAGGGGTGACCAAACCAAGTAATCCTTGGACCTTGTAAGGGAGGTACTCCTCAGGTACTCACAGCACACAGAGCAGCAGACCCCTCACAGCCAGCATCAGCAGCATGCCGTACTGAACATTCATCAGAAAGTGAAGAAGACAGTGATGCAGACAAATCAGCCACTCCCATTTACAAAAGACGTGTCTCCAAACAAGAAGCAGAGGGAAACCCCCACAGAAGAGACAAGAGCCTCCTGATGATATATACTCCTTTTACTGGAGATTTGGGTGCAAGGCGAGAAAGTGCAACAAAGACTGCCCATTTTCAAAAAAATGCACTGTAGGGTCGCACAGGAGACCCACCCATACTAACATCAGCAAAGGGCAGGCAGGTGGCCTTGTAAGAGAAATCACATCTGGCCACTGCTGTCTTTCTTCCAGTATGAAAGAAGAACCGAAATTCTGGCCTGAAGTTTTTAGTGTACACCGAAGCTTGCAGATCTTTCATCCCAGCCAGACTGGGCAAACAAATCAACTCTGCCCTGACCCCCCAACCTACAACGGCCAGCGGAGCGCCACTGAAAATGTATGGCAGGCAGGAGATGAAAGTCATCTTCGATGGGAAATCTACGACTGGTCTTTCTTAACAGCAGACGTGATAATGGTATTGTTCGGGGCAGAGCTCCTAACAGCACACAACCTACTACTAGTTGACATTGCAGAAAACAAAAAATGCTTACCAGAACAACCCCAGAAACCAAGCAGATGTACAACAGAAAAGGCAGAATAAAGAGAAAATATGTCCCATCGCACGTGACATCCCACCACCAGAAGTGAAAGAATTACTACAAGAATTCAAAGACATATTCATTGATGACCTCAAACGTTACACAACAAAACTAGCAAAGCACAAGATCCAACACCATATAAAAAGAGAAGGTCCCCCAATCCAATCAAGATTCAGATGTCTGGCGCCTGAAAAACTTATCTATGCAAAGGAGGTATTCAAATAAATGGAAGAAGCTGGAATATGCCAGAAAGCTTCTAGCCTATAGGCATCACCACTACACATGGTACCAAAAGCAAAGGGAACATGGCACCCCTGTGTAAATCACCAATGGCTGAATGTAAAATCGAAATCAGACAGATACCCACTACCAAATATAGCAGATATAACAAACCAAATGATTGTAGCAAAAATATCCACTAAGACTGATTTGCTAAAAGCGTGTTTCTAAGTGCTGGTAGCAAAAAAAGACAGAATACTGCAGTCGCCACTCCATTCAGCACCTACACATCCAACTACAACCACTTTGGCCTCTGCAACTCAGGGGCAATGTTCCAAAGCTTAATGGATGAAATATTTTAGGACCTCCTATTCTGTGTAATATACATGGATGATATAATAATTTTCAGCCTGAATCTTAAACAACATCTCAAAGACGTGAGAACAGTGTTAAAATAAGTGAAAGAAAATGATCAAATAGTGTGTGAGGGCAAGTGCGAATGGGTAAAGAAAACCTTATAATTTCTGGGATACAAAGTTAATCCAGATGGCATCAAACTTCTGCCAGAGAAAGTGAAAGCAATAATAAATTTCCCAAAACTAACAACCTTGAAATCAGTGCAAGAATTCTGTGGACTAATAGATTATTATCATAGGTTTATCCCAAGCATTGTAAAAATAATGACCCCTATATATCAGTGCCTCAAATGAAAAAAAAAAAAAAATTGGGCAGAACAAGAAACAGTTAAATTGGGCAGAACAACATAATGCATATAAATTAGCAAAATAAGCAAAAATGTCTGCAACAACATTAACATTTCCTTTACCCCAGAGATCCCTCACACTGACAACAGATGCAAGCAACAAGGTGATGGGTGTCGTGCATGAGCAGGACACTGAGGATGGTCACCACCCATTAGCCTTATAGAGCAAAAAGCTAACAACAGAAGAGCAGAAGTACTCTACGTTTGACAAGGAATTCCTTCCAGTTAGCAAAGCAGTCTACCATTTCTGCCACATGCTCGAGGGACATCAGTTCATGGTGCAGACAAACCATCAACCTCTAGTCCATGCCATGCCTTTATGAAGTCAGCAGATGCACGGTCAGCATGACAACAATGGCACCTGTCAGTAAAGCCAAGTACTCTTGCACCATTAAATACCTGAAGGGTTCATCAAACACTGTGGCAGACACCCTATCAAGAAACTGCATCAACACCATCCAGCTTGGGATATCCTATCTGGAGATCGCAGAAGCACAAAAGGATGATGAGGGGCTGCAAAGATTGTAGTGGATAAACCCCGCCCTCAAATGGGGTGACCTGTCGATCAACGGCAGAATGGTGACCATCACTTGTGAGACAAGTACCAGACTACTATGCCCTTACTTGCCAGAGGGACTGAGAAGGAGAGCATTTGGCTTTGCCCACAACTTAACCCACCCAGCAGGATGATCAACTGCCCGAGCAATAGCAAAGCAGTACATCTGGTGGGACATGAGGAAGAGTGTAAAGATTTGGACAAGAGAGTGCATCCCGTGCCAGACATCAAAAGTCACAAGGTACTCAGAGCAGGATATAAAAATTCAAAGCAATGGACCTTCAATTTGCCCACATACATGTTGACATAGTGGGACCCCCTACCCATCTCTGAGGAGTACAAGTAACTGTTTACAATTATAAACAGGAACATTGAGATGGCTGGAAGCAATCCTGATCCAGCAACAGACGGCAGAGAGCTGTGTCAAATCCCTTGTTGATTGAGTTCCCTAGATCATCAGCTGTGACTGGGGCGCCAGTGTCGCCTCTGCCCTGTTTAATTTCCTCGCCGACAGTGGGGACAAAAATCACACACACAACAGCTTACAACCCCGAAGCTAACAGAATCATTGAGAGGCTACACAGATCATTGAGAGGCTACAGATCATTTGAGGCTACACAGATCATTGAGAGCCTCTCTCACTGCCAGATGTCAAGGTGGAGTTGGAAAAAAAAGAATTCCCATGGGTCCCGCTGGGACTGGGAACAACACTACACAAAGCATTCAAGGCACCTCGAGGAGAAGTCCTGTAATGGCCAAACATTGACATTGCTAGCTGACGTTTTTCAACAAAATACAAGACTGACAACAATATCTGACACCAGAAGTGCAATAGAAAAATTGTTACCAGCTAAGACAACCTACCATCCAAACAGAAAAATGTATGTGCCCAAACACTTAAAGAATGTAAAATAGTGGAACCTTGGTTTTCTTACATAATTCGTTTCAGAACCTCAAAGTCCAAAATGTGCAAAAACTAAAACAATAATTCCCATAATAAATAATGCAAATACAATCAATGCTTTCCAGACCCCAAAAATATTACCAAAGGATTAATTTTATTGGGAATAAACACAGATTTACATAGAGAAAACAATGATAAATAGATATAAATGAATAATGAAACAATTTATGAACATTTAACATAACTCTTACCTTTATGGATAACTCTAGTTAGCATTTGGAAGACAGAGAGAAGGGAAGAAGGAGGAGAGGTTATTGTTTGGAAAGAGAATCCACTTCCAGAAAGATTTCAGGTATCAAGGACCCATCTGGAGTTATGTCTCCTCTTGGTTTTTTTGCTGGCACAATCTTGGGTTACTTCCCCTCTTTGGTTTTTACTGGCACTAGGACCAGCTTGAGAGTCACTGGACCCCTGTCACACACCAAAACTGTCCAGAGACATTTGTTTTTGGCATCTCTAAAATTTGCCTAAAATAGAACATGACATTGTCATTAAAGATGTTGGAGACACGGATCACATCTTTGTTGGGATGATGATTCTCCTCATAATCTTTCACATCACTCCACTTTATAAACATGTCCTTAATCACTGAAGTAGGCACAATATGTATCCCCATTCTCTTTTTGTATTTTTCAAATGAGCCTCTGCTTGCCTTAAATTCACCAACAGCAGTACTTGTAGGCATTTTCTTACTATGGTCAGCATGCAACATCCTCCAACACTTTGCTACGAGTTCTTTCTTAAATTCTATAGTGTTTCTCACCATTTTTACTGAAGGGTTGGCGCTATGATGGCTTATTTAGCAATTGCACTCGAATAAAAAAAACACAAAAAGGCACAAGAAACTGAATACAAAAGCAGAATGGGCCATGAGAGAACACGGAATGCTTTGTTTGGGCACTTAGTATAGGCCTAGTCACGTGGTGAGCCCCGGAAGGAGCGTTTTCGAGTGTACGAAATCCGAGGAAACGTATGAAACCCGAGACAAAATTTCGTCAGGAAAAGTCTATGAAAATCAAATCATATGAAAACCGAATCATACAAAAACAGGGTGTACATTGTATGTGTTCATCAAGTTGAACATAGAACCCCCCCTCAACATATTATGGCCCACACAGAATAGTGCAGAGACTACCAAAAACCTACCAGATGATGGTCAACAGGAGGACAACATGGGTTTCTATTGACTGGTTGAAACCAGCATATATACCAGATACCAGGCCACAGACATGAGCCTCTCCTTGGTGGGGGTGGGGGGCAGTAGTACTGTAGACCTCAGTGGCAAACCCACATGGTAGGCCTACCTGACAAATTAACTTTCTCCACATAAGAACGACCATGTGCTCGCCATGTGGCTGAAAGAAACAGATTCTCCAACATTGTTATCATCACCTCTTATGAATTTTTATCATTCTATACATCATTCTGCTCGCTATTCAACCATGTATTTTATTTTATATTCAAATATTTTATGTTTACGGTCATTTTGCATCTGTGAAGAAACACAGTGGCCAGATTTAATCCCCTTCCTCAGTCTGTCAAGAGCACAGAACTACTACTTTGCAGATCACATAGGCCATTGTTTATGGATTTTGGAAGAATAAACTAGTTAGCCTCTGACCTGCGCTTTCGCTTGCACCTCGCTTACAGGCCCATATAAAACTATATATACTTTCCAACCATATATTTCGAATATCAGTACCTATGTATTCCTGGTAATTGGTGAAATGTGGATAAATGGTAGGTGACAAGAGTATATGGCCATTGACCGGAGATGTTAAAGAGGTTATTTTTTTATGGTGGGGCATGCCTGCTAATGGGTATATTATTTTTCACAATACATGCTGTGAAAATGGATATGAACATTTTCATGTTTATAAAGTGGTCCTTTCCATCATCCGTAATAGATGAATGAGAAACGGACGTTCTGTTGAAAGCAAGTCTGTCAAAGGAATAATAAAACAGAGTAAAGGTTGGCTTTTCAGTGAATTTCTCTTTTGTGTCTCCTTAAGAGAATAATTGTTTGTAAATAGAGTTTTAAAGTATTAACCCTGCTCTCCTTTGTATGTGACGGTATTCAATGTTATTAAAAGTTTTATTAAGTGTTTTTGTCAGTTTTTACTACGCATATGCGGCATTTCTCCTTCAGACTTGCGCGTTTCGTAGACTTTCATAGACTTTATTTTTTATTTTTCATATAGGTAAATATGATTCAAAAGGTTTCCAGCCAGAAAAGTGGCACATACTTGAAATGTATGTAAGATTTTACAAGGATTATGAGATTTACATATGTCCTTAATTTTGCATATTAATTTAATTCATCTTTTGAATTGTAGAAGGAACTTTGGGTGAAATCCCACACAGTAAACCGCCTGCACAAACAAGCAGGCATCGGGCAGACTTTCGATATAATGTAGAAAATAATATTCTATTCCTGATCCATCAACTTAAATGAACTGTTTCTTTGGGTTTGTTTCTGTGAGACAATGAAAGCTAACAAACACGACAAACTACGTAAACGAACATTCCTTGGACCTCAATAAAGATGTGGTTACTGATTTCGCCTCCTTGGAAAGAGAAGAAATCTGAGTCTCCCCACAGTTCTCTCCCCGTGTGAGAGCATCCCGGGTGGGCTACGGCTGGTTAAGAATAGAAGCCATAACGACGCCTGACCTAATTGAAGACGAAGTAGAAAATTAGCCTTCTTCCCTGAGGGACATAAAAATATAGATGGATCAGGGAAGCATGTTGTACTTGTTTGCTTCGCTTGTTTGTTTTTTATATACGAGTTTATGAACTAGTAGAGCAAATTATCCCTCGTCCCTGATGAAAAGAAATACGGGTGTTTGGAGGTGGGAGTTGATTCTCTCTCTCTCTCTCTCTCTCTCTCTCTCTCGCTTATGTGCCGTGTGTTGAATGGAATCTTAGCTCCCTGTAAAGGAAAGAATATGGATGTTGAGGATCAGGGTAGGAGGAATAGCTGTTTGTTACTCAAGTTTGTTAATTATCTTGACAACAAAAGAAAATTATCTTCTACTTCGAGGGAAAGATAAGTACGAATTTATTCAGGAAGAAATGGTCGACTCGTTCTGTCTTTTGATTTTTTTTCCTTTGTTGGTTATGCTTGAGTATTGTTTGTGGAGTGATGGTAAAAAATAGTACGAATAGCTTCTTAACTGCTCTACACCTGTTGGAGGATATGTATGTATGTTTGTGTTACAACAGGCAGTTTTTCGTATAGTAATCTGATGTAATATTTTATGTTAATGAGAAAATAAAATTAGACGTAAGATTTATGCATTATATGAATCACCAAAGGTAAAAACGAGTCGGTGAGCATTCGTGAAACTGAGCCATGAACATATGTAGTGTTTATGAAATGTTGATAAATGGCGTCGAAAACAAGCAAAACGTTATAGATATTTTCCAACTATTTCTTCTTCCTGTCTGGAGGAAGATAAGCCTTCAGCCAGATGCCATTGTGATAAAAGAAACAATAACTCATAACTCCGCTCCCTTCCGAATATATTGAAATGACGGCGAGGGATGAATGTGGCACTAGACGTCGGGAAATGTATGAAAAAGTTCCTTATATATGACGTATAAAAGCACCTTGGGACTCCCAGCTCAGCGCCATATTGTCACCTTTTATATGCCAATTTCCCTTGTGAAAGATGGCCTTGCTCTCCCACCCATACAGTCTCTCTCTCTCTCTCTCTCTCTCTCTCTCTCTCTCTCTCTCTCTCCCTTCCTTATAGCAAGTTCATTTTGCCTATCTCTTACTCTTTGCTTGTCTTTATTTATCTGGTTTAATGTGAGTTGGTTCGAGAATATTCTCTATCCTATTTGTGTTAGCTCACTTTTAAAGAGTTAATTGCGTAATTGTCTCTCTTCTTTTAAGACATTGAACAAGGTCCAGCACTCGTCAGTAATTAGTGATTATAAGTAATAGTAAGTTTTAAGTGTTCAGGGGAATCAGTAAAAGTAGAAATTGTCCCGCACTATTTGAAAGAACGGATTTGCTTTCCAGAGACCCAAAATAATTAAAATATGATTTTGTTTGGAATAGACAACTGGAAAAGAAATATAATAGAGATGAGGATGGCAAGACCCGACAGGAGAGGCATTTCATAAGTTTGAGAACTCTGGTGGAAAACTTGGACACTTCATCCAAAAAAGTCAAAACCAGAAATTGAGTTTAGCAAGAATGTAGTTGACAAATACGTTCACCGTTTTGTAATTATCATAAGCAGGCCGAAATTCGAAATAAGATATAGCGAGATTTGATGTACGTTTCACTCTATTTCTTTCAGGTGATTGAGAACTTGAGAAAGACTTCGATCTGACTCCCCATTTGGTTGTCTTTCGCTGAAGTTAGTCCTCATAACTCTAGTTGGTTTAAGTAATAAAAAAGGTGAATTTGAATAATATGAATTTTGTCAGTTTGACAGCCTTGAAATTTAACCAATTTATTACACCCTTCACTTCATTGGTCTTCTTTTACTATCACTGAATATTCTCTGTCACCATTTTCGTTGCCCCAGAAAGGTTGTGCCTGAATTTCTATGATTTTCTCTCATCAGCCTATCAAATTTTACCTCAACCTTTTCATTTAATTTTGGATTACGTGTAATTTTTTAATTATCTTTACTGAATACATTTTATATCTTGTAAACTTCCACTTCGGCCGTGTGCATTTCGCGCTCGGCTACCATTTCGGTGGTCCGAAGTTCGATTCTCGGGTCGCCAACGCGGAACCAGAGGAATTTATTTCTGGTGATAGTAATTCATTTCTCGATACAATGTGGTTCGGATCCCACAATGAGCTGTAAGTCCCGTTGCTAGGTAACCAATTGGTTCCTAGTCACGTTAAAATATATCTAATCCTTCGGGCCAGCCCTAGGAGAGCTGTTAATCAGCTCAGTGGTCTAGTGAAACTAAGATATACTTAACTTTTTATATCTTGTAAAAGAAAAAAGCTTGCTGGATTCAATAAATGACAGTTACATTGAGTCATGTATAACTATATGTCATAATGTAATTATTTGTGTATGAAAGGAATATGGTAACTTATCTATGTAATGTTCCTTTGTTTTATTTTATAAACATTAAGAAATTTCGCATACAATAGCTTTCTTTCTTCTACTGCACCTGAAGAACGAGATCTAAAATTCTTTTTCCAAAATTACAAGACCTTACTTACGAGTTTGAAGACAGCTGTGTTGTACTTTGTCGTGATTATAGCTTTAGTCACAAACCTCGCATAGTGATGCAGAAATGCTTAATCTAGTACATCCAAATCTTATATACTGTATTTTTATATATTATTTTAATTTTTTTTTCGTTTCATAGTTCGACTTTTAACATTCGACAGAACTGGTAACGTTTTTCCAGTCGAAGAATTATACTTATAAATGACATTGTTGTTTTCTACGTATTAAAAATGATTATAATTTGTAACAAATTATTTTGTTCTGTTCCTTTAGTGGTTTTTGTTTATACACAGGAGACAAAGAAGACGCGAAACGGTGACTGAAATGACAAAAGACGTTAAGTTATTTTAGCCCCCATATACCCCCATGTTACCAGATAATAGAATATGATGATGACTGTTCAGTAATGTGTTTTTATGTGGGTCAAATGCTTAGTCATTCGCTTATAAAATGTAATCTACATCTCACTAAACTTGACAAATGTTCTTGATATAGATTTTTATATCTTTAACATTTTTTACATAATGCGTTCTTGCTTTCTCTATTGCTGTGGGATTAAACTTTCCTTCATACATCCTTTCATTATTTTGCTAAATTAGTTATTATCTTTTAATATATTTTATTGACCAGCCCAACAACCCGTTTACTATCCATTTCAGGGATCACAACTCGGCGTTTTTCACAATTATCTTTCAAAATGATTATTTTATGGAAATGGTACTTTGACAGTCTACAAGACACCTCCCTCTATTTTATGGTCATTGTCAGATGGTGGTTTACTCTAGACTTACAGTTACATAGTGCTGCTAACCATCGCATTCGAACGTCCTTTATCCTCATCCCCTTCCTCCCTTACCTCCCTCCCTCCCTCCCTCCCTCCATTTCCCTTCCCCTCCTCATCCCAACTTCAACCCACTGTCCTGGCCTCCCTATTCCTGCCTATTATATTATATATATTGAGTAATATTGGATGTTGTGAATATGTTGGTTTTTGTAAATGCTGTGTTCATTTAATTATTGTTATTGTAATATCTTAAGTTATCATTACGATATTACCTGACACACCAAGGATACTATAAACCAAGGCCAAGAGAAAGAACAAAAGAGGTCTGTTCACTTCCCCCCAAATCCCCCAAGTAGGCAGAGCTTTGTCTTCCTCCTTATTGTGTCAGCAAGTGAATTGCCGTAGAGAAAACGACATTTAGCAGGTACCTCTTAAGATATGTCATTGTTTACATAGTTACCCCAGTTGGGAGACGACTCCACCCAATTGGGGAGACCTTGTCTCTCTTACCCTTGCTACTAACAGAAAACGTTGGGAATAATTACCCATTATCATGATCGTTACGTCAAATCTCGCTATCCTTTTCATTATGAACTCTCCAGTTATCTGCTAGTATTGAAAAATATCATGGAAAACGGTATTTTATTGCATTTTGTAAATTACATTGAGGTATTGTGGCGAGAAATGAGAAAAACATCAATAAAGAAAGAGTAAGAGAGAGGGAGAGGGACTGAATGGGATGGGGGATAGTGAACGTTCGATTCTGTAGATTAGTCCTGCTGACTCATGCGATTTTGCCTTTAAAAGTCAAGATTAAACGCCTTAACTAGCACCATTTGACAATGTACTGTATTACCAAAAATTAGCGGAAGGTGTCTCGTACACTGTGTCAAAGTACTATTTCGATCAAATAATTAATTTGAAAGATATTGGAGAAAAACGATGACTCGTGGTCCCTGAAATGGATAGTAAATACACAATATTTTCTTTTACATTTGTTCTAACTGTTTAATGTTTGTATTTTTTTTTTAATGCAAATTTTTTTTTTACTCCTTGATTTTGATGGCGTTTGTCCGTAATGTAGCCATATTAGATTTACAGTAATTCATGATTATGATAGTGACGGACTTTGTTGTGTAACATCGGGATATTGCTAATTTTCAATATAATCAGTATGGTGTGTGTGTGTGTGTGTGTGTGTGTGTGTTCTGTGCTATGTTTGCGTGTCCTTGTTAGTGTACAATATGTGTTTGTATGTGAATTTTTAAAGAATATCAGGAAAATGTAGAATTCCACCGTAGGATCATCCCTATTTATCCTTGTCATGCAGTATATTGATAGCATTTCCTTTGCTTTTGAAAAACATCTTATGTTCAAACGAAATATATCTCATTATTTTATTTAGAAGGAAAGAGACGGAATTCCTATGATCCGTAAACGAAATATTTTGTTTTTAAGTTTTATGATTTCCTTACAAACGCGCACACACACACACACACATCTATATATATATATATATATATATATATATATATATATATATATATAGATAATATATTATATACACCATTTAAAATAAGAACAGTCTGGAAGGAATAAGTCGCCTCAAAATAGGGCGACAAGTTGGAAATATATTTGTTCCTTTTTCTCGTATAGATTATCAATAATCCCTCCTGTATATCTTCCCTCCATCCCTACCTCCACCCCCCTCCCTCCCTCCCTCCAGCAAATGGTTTGCCATCGACGTCAAGGTTTGCCGTAAATCCTTTTCGGAAATCCGTTTGAAGACTTTCTTCTCTGATATTTAATCCATCAGCTGTGAAATATAGGACGGCTGCTCGTACCGTCCGACGTTATTATTAATATTTTATGTTCTCTCGTTTTTCTAGGTTCCTTGGAGACATTTTTCTCCTCCCCAGAACAAGATTGCTTATTTACTTTTTACTCTTTTGTTTTCCGTTTGTCTATTGTTTTTCCTTCCTCCTGCTTTAGGCCTGGACTTTTATTTGCTCTCCGGTTATTTACTGGCTCGTCTTTACATATTTATTGCTTGTTGTCCGTTCGGTTTTGCCTTTTGCTTCTGTTTGTTCCAGGATGGTGAAGTGATTGGTTTTCGGAGGCGGTTCCGGGAGTGCTCGCCGTGTTTGGGGTCAGAAAATAAGTTTTTCTTCTATAGATAATAATGGTTCGCTTAACCTACGCAGAGATACAATTTAATCATGGGTTGTATTCGAGCATTATTATTACCTATTATTAGCAGTAGTCATTTGTAAAAATCTCATAATCACATAAATCACTAAAACAGTGAAAAAATATGTACTGATGGAAGTTTAAATCCATATTGAAAAATGTAAACAAGAAGAGCTTTCGAGAACCTGCTCGATTCACAAAAGCTCTCGTTGTATATAATTTTTAAAATATATATATTCAGGGTTACACCAGTGTGAATTTCTTTACCAAGTAGTTGTAATGGTAGTCGTTTCTTCAAAATTACGAACTATAGTCTAAATACAAAGGTCTTTTGTCTCATTAGATTTAGGTTTTTAGATGCTGAGAGAATATTCTATCGTTTCAGCAAATTGGTCCACATTGCTTCTATAACTTGGAGGTGCTTTGTGGTTTATTAGATTTGTCCGACTTTGTATAGGTTGCTCCGAAGACCCCTGAGCGACTGATAGTTTTCCAGTGAGCTTTCCCTTTGAAAATGAAAGCTCAAATATATATTTTCGAATCATGAATGTGCATCAGTTACGTGTCAGAGTGAATTTTATTGCGGGGTGGGTATGTTTCCGTGTTTTTTTTTTTCTTGAATTTTTTTTTATATCTTCTATCTTCCTACAGACCTTACTCCTGCTATTTACATATCTTCATATCGTCTATAACCATGTTTCATTACTCTGTTTCATATCACCTCTCAGGAGATCTACTTACATATCTGTGTGAGATGTTACGTAGATTTATAATTTTATTATATAAATTTTTTTTGTAGACGTAAACGGCAAATTTTTAAAAGTAAAGGGTATAAGGAAAATTAAGGGATCCATAAGTGAGGTCTTTAGATATTTTACTTTTCCATCTCCAGAAAAAAAGGGGGTTATTCTAAAGTACCTGAACAGTAGGCTTCATAATGATTTCTGATTGCCTCCCATCCCTAGCATTGACTTTTCTCGTGTTCGTATTTTGTAATAGTTAGTGGACTTGAAATATCTAGTATTCCGCGTGATCAGTCTGTTGTACTTATAAATGTATTTCCACTTAAGGCTTTATCTTTTTCTTTTCGTAGTGTTCCCTAAAGCTAAGTTTTTAAAATTATATTCGTTCTCTAAATCATTGAAAGCAGGCTACCCTGCCCCTGATTCCTGATTGAGATTCACCTTAACTTGTCTTGTACTGTCTGAGCACTGTGAGTGGTATTGCTCGTTCATTGCCATTTCTTTCAGTGAGTCTGTTTGAATGTGAATGATCGGCGTCTTGTGGAATTCTGGAGTAGACAGACGCCTGAAAGACATTCCAGTTTTCTACTGATGTGAACCCTTGCCTATTTCATTTTAGGACTAAACACTTTTTGATGAACTTATTAGTCTCGGAAATGTATATTTACTCATTTTTTTTTTCAGACGATCTTTAGGAACGTTTTTGAAGAGTAAATTTTAATTCCCAAAGTTTGCGAATACGGAAATTTGGTTTTTCAAAATGATTCAACAAAATCCTGAGCAATTCAGTGAAGAAACAGTAATTCAAAAATGTTTGGAGGAAATTATCTCTCCTCTCTCTCTCTCTCTCTCTCTCTCTCTCTCTCTCTCACACACACACACACACACACAGTGTAGCCCTAATTATTATATGTTTTACGTCTCTCCTTTCCACCTTGGGTACTCGGTATTTTTGCCTTCTTTGTGCCTCTAAGCCTTTGTTTCCCTGATCCCATTTTTCAAGTTTTTTTTTTTTTTTTTTTTATAACTTTAACACCCTTAAAGTTGTCTAATGATTCAGTTTTACCTCCTTTCATCGAACCTGGTTTTTTTTCACGTGCCCCGTTTTTCTTTTTTGACATCCATTGTATTTTTTCATGCGTCTGTGATCAGGAACATCCTTTCTTCTTCAACAGCCTTCTTGATTCATTGGACACCTTTCGTTTTCCTCACTTTTTATATATTTTTTTCTTTTTTATTCATATATATATATATATATATATATATATATATATATATATATATATATGTATATATATATATATTATAATATTCGTATATAGGTAGATATATATATATATATGTATATATAATATATAATTATATATTCGTAGATAGGTAGGATGGATATATATAGATATATATGTATATATATATATATATAAATTATCATATTCGTAGTTATAGGAGTTAGATGGATATAGATAGATAGACAGATTAATTTATTTAATTTTATGTATTAATTTACATATGATTATGGGAACAAGGGATATGAAATAAATTCGTCATACTTGAATTTGTGATATTTTTTATTCGATTTTTACCTAAACCCTCTTGAAAATCGGAATGGGAATTTGTATGAAGAAATATATAATTTCATTTCCTATCGAGATTTAAAAAGAAATGAAGTGGAAATTATATAAAAATAATAGGAAATCGTAAAGCTAGCCACTGGTCTGACGAATATGAACAGTAATATATATATATGTATATATATATATATATATATATATATATATATATATATATATATATATATATATATACATACACATGCATACATATACATACTATATATATATATATATATATTATAATATATATATATATATATATATTATATATGAAATAAATGGACACATCTAAATTTACCTTCAGTCCTTATTGAGGTCATTCTGTTTGAATTTACTAATGCTTACTTTTTTCTGTTTACATGTGGTATGGCCACTGCTAGTCAGTTACTTTTTCAAAATTGTAAAGTAGAGCCATTCCTCCAATTTTCAAATCAAAATCTCATACCTTGGCCTGTAACAATGTATAAATATCGAATTGTGATGAAAAAGGCCTCTGTGGAACTCAACCATTCAAATTTTTCCAGTCATATATCTCTCACCAATTTTCACTCATCTCCAGTCTTCTCTATCGTTCCAAGGTCTGGGTCTTCCAACTCTTCTGTTGACCACAGGACCGTAGCTATTATATACTATTTTCTCTGGAGTGATTTCCCTTATGGATTCATTTCTCACTCATTCCTGCCACCTTACTCCTAATAATCATGTGAGTGCTTTATTCTTAAATTGAAAAATTCTTATGAATAAAAGTTTAATTTCTATAAGATGATTCATGCCCCATTACATTATGTACACATATGTAAATATATAATATATATATATATATATATATATATATATATAGATATATATATATATATATATATATATATATCTTCCATTATAATTCACTCAACGACAGTAGGATAATCCTTGGCTGAAAGGGATTCCATCCACTGATTGAGTTTCCTATCCTTGTGGTATATCCAACCCATCCAAGCTTGCCCAGTGCACCTCTGTAGGCTACGCCAGCTCTGTCGCCATATCTCGGGGCATGACCTCACACACTCGGGTGATAGCATGCCTTACAAGGGGAAGGTCTCCCTGCTCTTCAGCAGACAAGGAGGGCGATGTACCCTTTCCCTTGTATGTTCTTATTTAAGATATGTGCGACTTCGTTAAGGGTAGGCCAATAGTTCTCAAAGACCTACTCAATGTGGTCTATCCTGCTTCCTAGTTTCTTGTCCATCCAAGGTTGAACCAGACTATTTAATCCTTTCAGATGGGGGCACGGCAGTGGTAGGTTGTTCTGGCCTTAGGTCTAGCGACTGCTAAGCCATGAGCCTGCTGGGCTTCTCTATGTGCATTATCTTGTTCTTCCTGTTCGTGCCTTTCTTGTTGCACCCTAGCCCCCTGGGCATCAACCCAGGCAGTGAGGCTGTCTTCTTGGAGGTCTCTTTCCACCCTAAGGGCCTGGAAATACTGAAGGTCTTCTATGTGTGATGGCACGATGGGGCGCACAACTCAGAGACGGCACTGAGGTGTGCAAATGAAGGGTGGCACTAAAGTGTGTGGGCTCATGTGAGTTAGGTAGTAGCGATAAGGTTTGTTCTGGGCTGTCAACAGACAGGTAGGAGGGCACCAAAGAGCGGTACTCTTCAAGTATGAAGTTCTGTGTGAGGCTCTCACTGGCACTCAACAGGTCACAGCAGGGAAGTCAGTCAACTGCCTACTTTGAGGTTTTGTATGCTCAGTCAAGCGTGGTGGCACCCAAAGATGCGTAAAGGTATGGCTTGTAAGATGCTGGGTAGTTCCTAGAACACAATGGCACACTCAGAGTGGGGGATAACGTTAGCACAGCACACTAAATGTGTGTAAGCTAGCAGTCACAACACGGTACTTGCACTCAATTAAGTTTATAGGTTAATGGCAAGTGGCAACTCGGTCTCAAGGTTATGGAGTGAGTGTCAGGCAGCCCACCTCTCTTGAGGTGCAAGAAATATAAACATTTGTGACAAAGCAAAACAGAAAATGTAAAATAATAAAATAAACATATATGGTTAGTGTTGTATTCAACAGATGCCAAATAAAGATATTGCCATGAATTAATTGGATCACTAATGATAGCTCAGTCTTAGCCAGTCATAACTAATTTACTACTTGACAGAGAGATTAGAGGCTACAATTTCAATGGCAAATTAATGTTACTGCTTGCACCAGAGTCCTAGAATCCTGTAAGGTCGTTATTGTTAAAGGGCAGGCCAAGGTAAGAGATTTTGATATGAAAATTGGAGGAATGGCTTTACTTTACAGTTTTGGATAAAGCAACTGATTAGGGGTGGCCGTACCACATGTAAACAAAAAAGAGTAAAAACTTTAATAAATGCTACCAGAATAATCTCAGTAAGGATTAAAGGTAAACTTAGATTTGCCCACTTATCATATAATTCACTAATGGGGTCAGAAGTTAAAATATTTACTTGAGCTAATAGTAGAACCCCATGACACTGTAAAACTCCACGATCATTTTACCCATTTGTTATATGACTGAAAATATACATAGAGAAATATAATATTCCACCATTAAAATTCCTGAACCATTTACCAAATTCAACACCTTTTTGGAAATTGAATAAGCCTCATGTATGCCATGCTGTCAAACAAATCTTTTTGGAACACCAAGAAATCCATGCAAACACTATCTCCATTTATACAGATGGCTCAAAAAATATTATCATGGAAGAGAAATATTATCATGGAAGAATGCCTATTTATAGCTCCATATATTCCTCTGAATTGGCAGGAATTTCATTGGCTCTGTATAAAATCCCAAAAACTCCCAGCAAACATTACACTATATATAGTGATTTAAAAATTGCTATTCAAGCAATAGATTCTTTTAATCATCATCACCATGCTATTAGAGCAATACAAGAAAATATTCATTTTTTAAGCATTCGAAATATCAAGATATCCTTGTGCTGGACATCAGGCCATGTTGGAATTGAAGGAAATAAAATTGCTGATAAAAATGCAAAGGAAGCAGCATTAAATGATAGAAATAAAATGTACAAAACATATTATAAGAACTCTAAAAATTATTTTAAATTTATTTTAGATCAAATCTGGGGAGACCAATGTTTATCACTTGAAAATAACAAACTTAGAGTGATAAAGACCACTATCATTCCCTTTAAGAATTCTTTACAGAAGCAGAGAAACCATGAGGTCGCTTTGTGCAGGCTGCGTAATGGGCACACAAGGTTAACCCATGGCTTTCTTATGTCTAATCAGCCTCCTCCGGAATGTGATACCTGTCAAACCAGAGTGACGTAAGAGAACCACACAATTGCAACCAAATTCACTATAATAAAATAGTCTAATAGTAATGGGCAAATGATAATCATGATCCTTAGCTAATACTGGGTGGAGTACTGTAAACAAGGATGGGATTTCTGGGTGTCTTGGCTGGGTATGACACTGACAGTGAGTAGTATGGTTGGCACACTGTTGAACTACAGACGACTTCACACAACCAGGACATTGAACACAGATCTGCAATTCAGGGAACGTTGTAGCATATGAGTATGGACTACGGAAAAAGTTATGTAAAATGATTGATAAATGAAAACACAAAGCTCCACAAAGTCTTTACACTAATGAATCACAAAATCACTGAGTAAATGTATGCACTAAATGTAAATATAAGCAAATATATGCATCCACAGTCGATATTCACGAAAATCACTGAAGGAGATAGGATAACAGGAAATGAATATTGGAACAGGAGAACAGGTGAAAAAATTAAGTGCAAAGACAAAGGTGAGGCCGGACAAACAACTTCCAATCACTTTACCTTGGTCCATTGATGAGTTGGATAGATTAGAGCCAATCTCCTGTATTGGGACACATCAATGGAAGCAGCTTCACGTACAGTTCCCCACCATAGAGCAATAAGATGAAGCAGGGGAAGGACACTTCTGGTTCAAGATGGTATCAGCATTCAAGTGGCAAGGTGGGTATGTATTGAATACCGCCTTAAGAGTGACAGCATTAAAGGGTACGTCTAAGGGGGACTTCGAGCAGAGACCCATTCTAGTAGTAGATAGTCGGAGGATGACGTCGAGTAATAGTATCTAGCCAGCAAGGGGTGCTGGGGCTTCTAGCAGTGAGGTCAGAGTAGTAGTAGCAAATATGGGCTGTTGGAGCCTGTATATATACCCCATTTGATGTTGACATTGGTGACGTTTTGACAGTTTCTTTTGCTAATGAGGTCGGCCATCGTTGTCCTTTGTTGGCATGTTGCTTTTCCAGGTCAGCTACCTGAAAGGGTAGTTGAAAGCCGGCCAGGAAGGTTTCGAGAGGAAGGAATACAAAGCGTGAAAAATAATAGGATATGGAGGTGTGACCCTTCTTAGTGGTTTTTTTAAGACTGATTGGGGAATTCGAACAAAGGCGTAGAGAGGGGAACAGTACCAAAGGTCTTCCTGTTTCCTGGGAAAGAGGCAATTATCTGCTGAAGGCCAGGTGTCTTAATTAGATTGGGAGCAGCGTTGAGATTCAGGGATACATTGGTGAAAAGGATATGAAAGAGAATAGGGTCCAAATGGCAGGACATTGAAATGATGTTTATGCAGGTGGCTAATGGCTTTCGTGTTTTCACTCACTGGATGTCGTTAAGAATAAGGTGGCAACGACAAGTCAAAATATCTTGTGCAATTCTGTACTTTATGTTGCAAGTTTTAGACAATCCTTGCATGTTTTTAACAGGGAAAAAGTTAACCCTTATGGAAGCTAGTTTCAGAAGGATGGCTTGTAACTATATAATATAATATATATTACTATTATATATATTAATACAATAATATATTAATAAATACTATATATATTAACACACACGACATTATAATATATATATAATAATATATAATTAATAATATATTTTTATATAGTATTCTATATATATATATATATTATATATTAGAATATATATAGATATAATAGATTATAAATATTATTATAATATATATATTATTATATTAATAATATTATAATAATATATATTATAATTGTATATTATATAAATATATAGGTCAAACCCTTGCATATTTTTAGGAGTTGGAAATTTAAACATTAAGGAAGCAAGTTTTAGAAGGATGCTTATAGTAATATATATATATATATATATATATATATATATTATATATATATATAATATATATATATATATATATATACATAATAGATACTCTTATCACTGGATTTATTCCTGGAGCAAAACAAAGACGTATCTATTTTGATATCCAACACGGATGGGAATTTTTGTTCTGTATTGAACGCTATTATTTGTACCTCAGAAGGGCATGTTATTTCCTAGTTTGTCTGCCAGTTTTTGTTTTGGATATCAGAATTATCTGAAAATTATTGATGTAGTTTTTAAGTTTTTTGAAGATTTGGCGTTTTTTGGTAACAAATTACATAAGTTTTGTTGAAGATTCGTATTTGTCTGGATGAGAATATTTTTTTATCATTTTGGTTATTGGTAATGTCGATATATATTTGACTAAAATAAAAGCTTTCTGCTTTTGTAAAAGAAAATCGCCTTCATTAATTATATAATCGTGCTAAAACGTCTGTTTGGACTGGTGGGGGGGGGCGGGGGGGTGGGGGGGGGAATCAATGCCGTAATGCAAGGTATTTTTGTAATCAGATTTGCCTTTGGTAATTATCATTCTTCCTCCTCTTTCCTTATTTTTATTATGAAGAGAAGCTCATGGGTTGTGATATTATTCATCTAAAATATTTGAAGCGTGCATGCAGCTACTACTTTTTTGTCAGTCAATACTATATAGATATCTAAAAGGTTATGTAGCTTTTCTTGTCGAACGATATTGATTAGTCTTCGTGACTATTTTAAGCTTATAGAAAGGCTAGTGGTGGGACGAACCTTACTAAGACTAAAAAATACAGGAAATTAATCGAGGAAAAAATGAGTTGTTCGTTACCAGAAGTTATGTGAGAACTCATGAAGAATACGGTGATAGAACTCGGGGAAAATAGCAAATGGCAGTGAGTTTTACAGTGCGTCGACGGAGGGAAAGAAATTGTTTAAGGAATATCTTTTGGACTGTGCAGTCCTTGCGTCTGCACATTGCCATTAGTTTTTCAATTCTGTTCAGATATCTAGATTTTAAATAACATTCGTAAGTATAAAATGTGGTGTGGTATTTTGATTGGCACGCAAGATATTGTTAGGTTACTCATAGATACATCTTCGTTCGTGATGTAACAGCAACACGAATACATGCCAAAGTGTAATTTCTTAGATATAAATCTCCTTCATATGATCAGTCTCTTGAGTGTAATGATTGATAATATCGTGGGACTTGAAAATTCATAAATAACGTAATGAAATTCCATAGTGCTCTTAACCCTGATATGCCAAATTGCCATTTCTTATATATTCCTGACACCAAACACTTGCACCCATATGAGCAAGAATGCGTATTTTTCATATCATGTACGTATATATGTATGTATGTGTCTGTGTGATAGGCAAGTTCGTGGGCGCACGAGGATTTATGTTATATTGATTTGTACTGCATTTGCCTTGTCTTAGTACGACTTTTTAGTTTTCTGTAAAAGAAAACGATTGAGATGTATTTGTCCGTCCGGCCGTACTTCTGTGCGCCCTCAGATCCTGATAACTACTGAGGCTAGAGGGCTGCAAATTGATTTGTTGATCACCCACCCCCACAGTAGTCATCAAACATAACAAAATTGCAGCCCTCTACTAGCCTTGTTGGTTATTCTTTTATTTTAGTTAAGGTAATAGTTAGCCATGATCGTGCGTCTGGCACTGCTGTAGGTGTCAACAAACAGGTCACCACCATGCCGTGGTTGAAACTTCGGCACATTTTTTTTTTTTTTTTTTTTTCTTGCCTTTGCAGGTACTGGCTCGTGGGAAGTGGGTGGCAGGAATGCCGCCGTCATGCAACATTAAACTCAGAACCAAACAAAAACTTCTTTCAGTTTCTTCTGAAGATTGAAAAAGAAACCCACAAAATCACTTTGTAACTTGTTTACTTCTAAGTATTTACATTTAGTTTTCCTCCACACTCGAGTACTTTCAGGCCCTATCTGTGGCCCATTCTCAAGAGATGTTTGGGATGTTAGCCTGGGTCAAGGCCCAGCAGTCTTCTGGAACTTCTTCTCGTTGAGCTGTCATTTATGTGATGGCTGTTCTGTGTCACACATTCTCCAGATGATTTTATTTCGCTTGGTGTTCAAAATTTACTTATTCTCATGACGCTAAGATTCTTTCACGTGTTGCTACTATACTGTAACTCATCCTCTTCCATTTTCCTCTTAGGATCGTTCGCCAATTGTGGTCATAATTTTTTTCCTGTGAAATCAGATTCTTTTACTTTGTGATTTGGAATAATTGATATATTTAATTCGGAAAAATATTAAGGCTTTTCGTAACTATTTTTGTAGATATTTTCGTCATTAGCAGTAATCAACTTTTTAAGAATCTAGATTTATAAACTATTTCACATTTAATGTGACTAATGTGCTTGCAGTGTATTATTTCTGTGATTTTTTTTAACTTAATTTTTGGTGTGATATGGCGTTATAATGATCAGGGTCACCGAAGTCCGCGCACAATGTGTATTCCATTGTTAATCCGTTTTCATCTTTTTGGTGAATTCAGAATCTGGACCTGTAACTGCGCTTTTTGAACAGTAGAAATATAAATAGTTGCTTTTGCAACTTGTAGTTGTTTTGAAAGTACCCGAACTGCTTGATTGTTCATAATTTTCGAAAATCAAGTTGTGATTACGAAGAAGGTAGTTTTTACTTTGAAAGTTCTGCGTTGATATCTGTTTATTTCTCTCATGAAGGAAAAACATTCCAGGGTTCACATTAATTAGAAAAGTATCAAATATCTACACGCCTTTTGAAAAAGCTTTGTCAGTATAGTCGCTTATCGTGCTTATATAGCCAACTACATAATATATGAGTCTCATCTTGTTTTAAAGATATCAAAACGCACTTTTGTTAATAATCTGTTTAAATATGAATGATTTTGGAGGGAAATATTTTACGAGGCTAATTCCCGTTTTATGAAACAACAAATTCCTCTCAAGTCTCTCCTCTCTCTCTCTCTCTCTCTTCACCATCAACTGGAGAAATATCATCGCTAGTCCATTCCATTTATTTCTTTGCCGTTTCCTCGTCTTCCCTCCTTTGGTCCGAATGACTCTTTATTGTGTTGCTTTCATTTCTCCCGGCAGCAGCGCTTCCTCCTCCTCCTCCTCCTCCTCCTCCTCCTCCTCCTCCTCCTCCTCGTCCCGTTTTTATCGTCTTCGTCTCGTTTTTATCTCTTTGAGAACATTTCTCCTCTCTGCCTCCAGACCAGCGTTGTCCATTTATCTTGGATATCTGGTCGCTTTTTATTTCACCTTAGTCTGCCAGAAATTTCCTCTCTCTCTCTCTCTCTCTCTCTCTCTCTCTCTCTCTCTCTCTCTCTCTCTCTCCGTTTGTGTGTGTGTGTGTGTGTATGTGATAAAGAATAACTATAACCTCAGGATATCTAGTATTATCTGGTATGTTTCCAGTCTTCTCGTTTTTCCGACCGGGGCTATAGAAGGGCATTAGGTTGCCGGTCCCATTGGCCCTTACCCTTCAAAAAAAAAAATCATCTTGGGTATCTCAAGAAAAAAGGATGTGGAATGACGATGGAGATTCTGTTTAAAACAAAACCAAAGTGTAATCATAGTTTTTTTGTGTGTGTGTGTGTGTGAAAAAGCACGGTGGCCGTGAAGCACTCTTTAAAAGGGGATTAGACTCTAGAAGGCTGGAACTTGAATAATGGTCGAATTCCTGTTTTCACGCTGTCGAATATCTGAAGGGATGGTTGGATAGCTGAGATTAAGCAGGCCTCATTCGTGTTTGAGCCGTAAGTGGGGACCTCTAGTCCAACCAACCAAGCAAGACGATAAGGCGAAAAGCCTGAAGCAGAAAATTTATATTTAAAGTAGGCTTGGTAGGAAGCAATCCTGGAATATTCTTAAGCATGTTCTGATGTCATTTGCGTCGTAGAAATACATAAGAGAGGTAATTATAAATGGATTATGCGCAGAATGGCTCCGTTAAAATTTACATATATGGTCGTATCCTTTAAGGACTGAAGTTTTATTGCTCGTTAACGAAATTGGATTATTTTTTAATGATGCTTGAACGGTGAGCCTTCAGTGTTGATGTATGAAATGGCCAGCGCTGTTGAAGAATACTGTCCAGAGTATTGATTCCACCCATCACTCAGCAGTTGAAACGTGAATGTGGCAATAGGTTTTCCTGCGTTTCTTTGGAGCCACTCCCCTTTCAATCAATCAATCCCCTTAATTAGGAAAGGTTATCCACACACGTGTGCAATATGTGTGTAGATAAATTTGTGTGTAGAACCAGAGTGATAAAACCTCCAGGTTGATACCAGTAAGAGTCTAGGGCCTGTCCACACTAGCGGGCATACCCGTCGGGCACTTCCAGCGGTTTATATTTTCTCTCGCTTCTGAAGCAGTGGTACCAGACAGTCGCGTCTTTCTGGCTAGTTTGGACAAGGCCTTACTAAACTTGATGCCTGCCGCTGGCATTCATTCATAGCTGCCCTCGAACTCTGTACCTTAAGAAGGAGAGGCTGTTTATTTTTCGGTTCAGGAAGTTATAAAAGAGCACCCAATTCGTTATGAATTTTTGACTTCCAACACTATGTAGAAAATATGGATGGATTCATTTTAGGATCCAGTTCCAAGAAATTCTCGGTCGTATTACGGAGGTCCCTATCATCTGGCCACTTTAAAACCCCACAATTGACCTGTCTTATACATACCTCTGACACGCTCAGGCGAACTTGCAAAGAGGAACATGAGGTCAGCAACATGTTTTTATCATGACTGGGGTGTTCATTAGCCGCACGTTTGAAAACACTTGCATGCGTGCATGTTTACATAAACACATGGCACCCACTTTGGGAAGAATTTTCTTTCTTCTAGTCAGCCTTTTCTAGAAATCTATGATAAGTAACAGCATACACATTTCTCGAATGTTAAACTCAAAGCGTTTTCTTCTATTCGTTATGTGTTTTCAGTTTCATATTTTTACTTCGTGTGTGTTCGGACAGTTCTTGGAAATCTTTCATTTTCTCCTTATTCCCGTTAATTCTATAACCAGCTATTCGTGAAGAGGCGACCTTGTTCATTTGTTTCATGCTTTCCCAGCTCCTTTGCTTCGCACGTTTGTGCCGTTAGTAAACTTTACACTGATTTCTTCCTGGGAGCATTCAGGTGCCTTATTCTGCGGCTCTCCTTGATAGAAATATTTAATCCTTCTTCGGGTATATCTCCACTTAGCATCCATTTCCATCTACAGGAATTCCCTAATGGAATACATACAGAGAGAGAGAGAGAAGAGCGCCAAACCCTCCAGCGAGGGAAGGAAGGAATTGAAGCTGTTCCTGCTTTAATCTTGTACGTGAATGATGTGCCAATGATGGAGCCCGAACCTTCTTTCTGACTCTTGACTATTAGTGGGAACTCTTGCTTCTGTTTGTGGTGGTTTGCGTTGAAAGGATTTTGTAAATATAGATATACACGTGCTATATATATATATATGTGTGTGTGTGTGTGTGTATGTGTTTGTGTCAATATCGTCCACAGGAGAAAATAGAATATAAGACTCTAGTAGCTCGATAATTTCGCCTTCCACCAGGCCTCTTCAAGAGCTTTATTTTAACTAAACAGAATGAGCATTACAAAAATTCATAAACACTTTCCCACTGGAAAAAAAAATAAAATTAACATAATTGTCAAAGTAAAAATTAGGTTGTTTAAATCATAAACAAATGGTCAAATCAGCAATTCAAACAGGTTAAAAGAGAGAACTATTCAACGATTTGGTGAATGGTCATATAAACTTTTCTCTGAATTTGTACTGTTGGGAGACAATATGAAGGAATAAAGGGTCCAATTTATATATGCCCTGACTTATATTAAAGTTATTTTGTTTGCTAAAACATATGCAAGCTGCTTCTAACAAATTTCTTGCAATCATATCTTTTTCTTTGAATAATGTCTCTGTTTTGTTCCAAAGGATAGGACAGCCACAATTTTGTACATGTAAGTTCACAGCACTGTTTGGAGAATTTGGTCTTACACAATATCGATGCTGGGAAATTCTCTTATCGATATCTTTTCCTGTTTGTCCCAGGTAGAATTTGCCACATTCACAAGATATTTTGTAAACCACGCCTTCTTCTTGTTTGGGGCTGTTGCAAATAACTGTCTTTCCTACTGTGTTGGAGTAAGAAAACACTACTTTAAAGTTTAATAATCTCAAAGGATAAACAATAACACTGAATGAAGGGTGGAATGGGAGAACCATAGTACTACTCATATCGTATTCCTTTTTGGTGTTTGTTCTATAATAAGTTTGTTTAGCTAAGAATAAACATTCCTCTATTTCCCTGATCGAAAAGTTGTTTTTCATGCCAATTCTCGTGATAATACTAATCTCCTCGTCTAAATATTCAGGGCTAACTAGTCTAAGTGATCTTAAAAAGTGACATCTCAAAGCCATGTACTTCACGTTGCGTGTATGGGTCGATTTTGCATTGATCATTAGGTTGTTCTTTGTAGCTTTTCTGTGAATTTTGAATTTTAGGCCATTATCTGTTCTTATTATTCTAGTATTTAAAAAATTAATAGAGTTATTTGCTTCTTTCTCCGTGGTGAATTTTATTGATGGTACTAAGGAATTAAGATCAGAGAGAAATTAATCAGTGCCGTGGTTTACATTCCAAACAGTGCTGTGAACTTACATATACAAAATTGTGGCTGTCCTATCCTTTGGAACAAAACAGAGACATTATTCAAAGAAAAAGATATGATTGCAAGAAATTTGTTAGTAGCAGCTTGCATATGTTTTAGCAAACAAAATAACTTTAATATAAGTCAGGGCATATATAAATTGGACTCTTTATTCCTTCATATTGTTTCCCAACAGTACAAATTCAGAGAAAAGTTTAAATGACCATTCACCAAATCGTTGAATAGTTCTCTCTTTTAACCTGTTTGAATTGCTGATTTGACCATTTGTTTATGATTTAAACAACCTATTTTTTACTTTGACAATTATGTTAATTTTATTTTTTTTCCCAGTGGGAAAGTGTTTATGAATTTTTGTAATGCTCATTCTGTTTAGTTAAAATAAAGCTCTTGAAGAGGCCTGGTGGAAGGCGAAAGTGTCGAGCTACTAGAGTCTTTTATTCTCTTTTCTCCTGTGGACGATATTGACATATCTCATCTTCGTGTTATGAAGATTATATATATTATTATATATATATATATATTATATATATATATATATATATATATATATAGATATATATAGAGAGAGAGGAAGAGAGAAGGAGAGAGAGAGAGAGCGAGAGAGAGAGAGAGAGAGAGAGAGAGAGAGAAGACCACTGAGCTGATTAACAGCTCTCCTTGGGCTGGCCCAAAGGATAAGATATTTTTACGTAGCTAGAAACCAATTAGTTACCTAGCAACGGGACCTACAGCTTATTGTAGGATCCGAACCACATTATATTGAGAAATGAATTTCTATCACCAGAAATAATTTCCTCTGGTTCCACGTTGGCCGAGCCAAGAATCGAACTTCGGACCACCGGATTGGTAGCCCAGCACGAAAGCCACTCGTCCAACGAGAAACTAGAGAGAGAGAGAGACTCTGCACATAAATACTCACTTCGAAACCAGCATAATCTTGCAGAAGTTTTAAAGGGTGGCAATTTGTTTGTTGATTCGTTACAGTATTTTATGATTGTTTGTGACTTTTGTGTGGTTATATGTTTGTGAATTGTGCGAATTATATGTTTAATATAATAAGATTCAAACTGCAGATTTAAAACTTATTTTGTTTTCATGATATGAGAACGAATCAAAAAAATTACGGTAGGGCGTTATTGCGTGCCCGTACTCTCGTGACCGTTTAATTAAGAGTACTTTTGCTCGCCATTTGTTAAAGGCATTCTGTACGACTTTTTATTAGGGGCTCGAGCAAAAACATCAATTGCTGGTCTAAAATTCATGATCTGAGTAGTTTGGTAATTGATTCATTGACCCGAGACCCTTCCTTCAACTGAACTGCCCTCACTTCTGTGACAAGGTGAACATATTAGGCGTCTGGGTCCGTTTCAACAACGCCAAAGATGTGTCATGTGTACGATTTTGTTGTTGCTGAGCTGTTTTCAGAGCATTCATTCATTAGTGGTTTAAATTTCATGTGTTAGTTAAGTACTGTACTTTAGATCCCATATCCATTCTCTCATCAAAGCACTAAAGTTTGAATTGTATATTTTTAATTCATTTATTACTTTATCTAAAACACATAAGTCTGAATTCTATTTTGATTCTTTTGTTGAAATATTATGGGTCCATTTGTGAATAATTCTCCTTATGGAGAAATCTGAATTAATTTCTTAAATAAGAGTGACTTACTTTCTCCTGGAGATTTGACCTTTACTTTCTCCATGTTAATTATCCCAACTTACTTTCTCCCTAAGAATTGTATGTTAATAGTGTTCTTGTGAGTGTATTTTCTATTCTACTTTCTCCTACGAATGAACTGTTAAAGGTCTCCTTATGAATGTTTTTTACTTTCTCTTTTTAAATGGCCTTTGTATTCGTATACATTTTCTTTCAGAATGATTCTTCTCGAGTCTAGCTCGTAATTATTTGATTCTCAAGAACTGTTATTTTTTCTATTCAAGAATAGCTATTTTTGTTTTCTTTTTCCATATGGATAATTGCCTTTTGCTTTTCCTCTCCATCTGCTTCGCAGACCATGGCAGTTTTAAAGCCAGGTAAGATACAGTCAGGATTCATTCTTCACAATAATTCTCTTTGACTTTCTCTGTAAACTGTTTTCTTTTGTCGGTTATGTAGTCGGCACTTGCGCTTATGAAGTCTGTAAAACTTTATTCTGCAGTGAATGTTTAAGATAAGAACTATAGTACTTGTACATGCTGACTGCCTTTATTTTTTGTGACGTTAGTTCTGAGTATTTAGTGAATTATTCGTCTTTCCAGCCGTTGGACCTCTCCAGGTTTTATGATTGGAATTCAGGTCAAGTATCAGCTCTTGGTTTGTTAGAAAGTTACGCTGCTTATGAGGAACAATTTTGTGTATTGTAATTATTAATCTTTTAATGTTTCCCTCCTACTTTTGTGTATTATTACTTAATCCGTATGTTAAGGATTAAGTAATAATACAGATCACTATACTCGTATTATGGCTGACGGATATTCTTCATAAGGTATATAAAAAATATAGCTAAACGAGTACAGAAATAAAAATCTCAAAACAAGATTATTAGCCATGGAATTGAATTTAACATTTCTTCGTCTATTAGATATGCTTGGATTTATTTGACCCACGAGTTTACTCAAGAAAAGAACAAACAAATCCTGTATTTATGGGTCAGCTTCAAGTTATAAATCAAAACCGATTTCTTGAAACCGAACAACTACTGTGCATATTCATATGTTTGTGTTACTTATAAAACAAGCATTATGTGTCTACGCTTGAGTACTTATAAAACAAGCATTATGCGTCTACGCTTGAGTACTTATAAAACAAGCATTATGCGTCTACGCTTGAGGCCGTGGCTTTCTGGAGGTTATCGGTCAAGCTTTCATATCAAAGAATTTGCTAAAACCTATTTGCTCTTTTTAATGGAGAAAGAATATTATTGTGGATCAAAAACATGTTATACTCTATGTAATCATCATTGCATTGATGTTGATCAAAGTGTCCTTAGGGAAACGGAAATATCTGCGTTATTGCTGTCAAGTCTAAAGTCGAATTTTCCCTGAACTTCAGATGCGCTTTCACTTAAATGATGCAGGGAATCGAGAAGCAATCTGCCGTGACAACGGAACAAAGATCTTTCAATTAATCTCAATTCATTTCAAGCCTTGAGCGATGAGAGGGATATTGGTAAGAGCGAGAGGGGAAATTCTTTTATCTCTCTCTCTCTCTCTCTCTCTCTATCTCGTTCTCTCTCTCTCTCTCCTCTCTCTCTCTCTCTCTCTCTCTCTCTGTTTGACTTTTAGAATGGTTCCTTTTAAGGAGACCCAGCCTCCTTACAGGGGAGAATTGTCCTTAGTTCGGGTGACATTCACCCAGCAGATTGGGTAATCCTCTTGCGTTTAAATGAGGAATGTCCCTCTCCTGTATTGCTCAGTAGATTGGTTTCTTTCTCTTGCTCAAGGTTTTCACCTCTGGATTCTATACTTTTTGCACTTAAGCAGCGATAGCACAAGAAGACTTACTAAAATTATGAAAAACTTTTAGTCCGAATATTTTCAAATTTCAAATATTTACGTTAGTTTTGTAACGGAAATCACCAATTCCATTAGAGCTTTCGGAACTGTTTTTCTATTTTTCTTGACCTAAAGAAACTTTTTTTTCTTGGAAGGTGGGACTCATTTTCCTTCAGTAAAAAAAAAGTCCCCACCCCCCTCCATCTTATTTTTTTTTGGGGGGGCGGGCTAGTATAACGCAGGAGGTTTTATTATGCTAGTATAAGGCGTGAGATTGATCAACCAAACTGGCTTTCCTCACCAAAAAAGGAAAAAAAATCGAATGAACTTTTGCCTAAGATATGCACAGTTACGCTCAATGGGGTCATCTGATAAGATTATGGCCTCGTTCTCATACTGGTCTGATTTAAACATTAGTTAGTGGACTGAATATATTTTGGCATTTATGTCATGAATTTATCATTATATTCAGTTTGTCTGTTACAATTACAGCGCCGCAATTTCACTTTCAGAGTTGACCTTTGTTCTTTTATTACTGTGCTGTACATACAGACTCTCTCTCTCTCTCTCTCTCTCTCTCTCCTCTCTCTCTCTCTCTCTCTCTCTCTCTGTACATATACACAAATTTAAAGACATGCATGTTTTTAAAATTAAGTCTTAAAATTTAACAAAGAGAGGATGTTATTAAAAAAAAAAAGCACAAAAACAACGAAAAGATAGCAACAGGCAAAACCAATGTTTGTAAAATAGGAGACAAGTGTTTCAGTGGATTATGAAATATTTATAGATGTTTCAAAGAACTTATTTTTTGATTTGTACATATTGAAAGTATTTTTTTTTATATATAAAAGAAGAATTATTTGTAAAATGCAGAGGCTTTATAAGATCGTCAACCTAATGTCGTTTTGTAACGTGAAAAAACGAAAAGAAAAAAAAAAAAAAAAACGTAGGATGGAGCCACGAAGGAAACTAAGGATCTGCCTCCTACCCTTTGAGGAACCAAGGTTGCAAGAGTGAGGAAAAACAGACGATTGAAGAGGATTCCAAATTATTCCAGTAGATGGAAATAAACCCGATTATCCTGCCAATCCAGGAATTATTACAGAACAGAAGAGGTAGCCTCAGTAATTTCGAGGCTGCTGTTAGTAACAGTTGGTGAAATACTTCTAGAAAGAAAGCCTTTGCTTCATGAAGAGTGAACATATTTTAAATCGCTTTGCTTTGGAATCGAAGCAAATCACTTTCATTTTATAATTAAGGAAAGTTTAGTGAGGCTTAAAATAATATCGGACTCTCGACTTCATCGTTAATATGTTGTGCAAGACTTCCAGGGAATTAATTATGCGCGGTGCTTGGATGAAATCGTGATTAACATCAACTGAGTTTTTATTATGTTATGACTAAGGAAAGTGAGGTCAATTTAAGTTTGCAAACTGGCATTTAAATATCGAGATGCCCCGCACTCGATATTGATCATTTTATTTATTTGTCGATGCTGCCATAGACCAAAACATCGGGAACAAAAATATTGTTAATATTAATGGAATCCCCTTTCCCAGTACCAAACATAGGGCGCATAGGAACATAATACTTCATACACACTCGTTAGTGAAAGTGGTTCAGTAATCCAGATACATCAAAAGCACTTAATACCATTCAGGCCACGATTATAACATCACTGCAGCCAACGTTGATTCAATTAGTCGTCCACTTATTGTGAAGCTTTGTTCGAAGGGTCGGCATGTCAAGGTTGCTTTTGGAAAACGAGTCAAATTAGAAGCAAGTTTTGCCAATGCATTCGGTGAGTTGGTCTACTTTGTGTAATTTATTTTTTCCTTTTTTAAAAATAGGAAGAAGCCGGCCTTTTTTTTTTTTTTTTTACATACAGCCTCACATTCTTCAACTTCAAAGGATAATAGGTCACTGTTGCAACTTCTCATTTTTGCTGTTCCATAATACTGTTGTGCTATAAAGGTATTTCTTTTGCTAGATTAACCTGAATTACTTTTTCAAGCAGCGGGCTAGCTAATTTTTCAGAATGTGTGGTATATTTGTCAGTATATATATATATATATATATATATATATATATATATATATATATATATATATATATATGTTTATAAAAGTACCGGATACTGACAAATATACCACACATTCTGAAAAATTAGCTATCCCGCTGCTTTAAAAAGTGATTTAGGTTAATCTAGCAAAATATTATATATATATATATATATATATATATATATATATATACATACATACATATATGTTCACACATACTGAGTAGGTAGGCAGAAGAAGCCTCAACAGGATGGTGACTGGTAACAGCCATTTATCAAGTAAAATGACATTTATTCGCCAACGCGTTACGTGACTTCATGATACATTCTCATGGCTGCAAAAGAACAATTAGAAATAAATTGAATTACATGGAAAAAACTGCCTAAGACAATAGAAATTAAAACTAAAATTAAAATTACACAGGTAGGATTTCGGCATCAACACTTAGTTATGTAATCATTTCACAGACAAGAGAAACATTGTTGGAAATTTAGTAAACTAGTAGGATAATATATGTACTGCAGTTAAAGTTGAAATTGAAAAAAATTGAAATGTGTAAATGAAAGCATTAGTCATTATTTTTTATTATTATATTGTCAATAAAATATAGGTTATATATTGATGGGCGATTTCATATTTGTGGTACTTAATTACATCGTTGAGTTTTCCTCGGAAACCTTGTCCCAGTACATGGACAGACGATGTATCTGAACAGTAAACATTTTATTTCTTGAATCTTATATAAGAGGTTCTCATTGCTAACTTATATTCTCTAATTTTAGAGAACCCAATTTATAAAGAACAGAACAGAACATCTGTGGTTATTGCACCGATTTTATATGTTTACAGTTTTATCACATTTTATTATTTGTATTTGAGAGGATAAATATATATATATATATATATATATATATATGTGTGTGTGTGTGTGTGTGTGTGTGTGTGTGGTGTGTGTGTATATATATATGATATTAATAATAAAAGGAGCCCATAAAGACACCAAAATATAGAGAGAAAAATATTATACTTCAAAAACTCTTCAGGGAGACAGCAGTCTCTGAAATATAGTATTTTTCTCTCTAAATTTTGATGTTTTTATGGGCTCTTTTATTAGATGGAATTCTGTTGTAACAGAACATTTTTACCATTCATATATATATATATATATATATATATATATTTTTTATATATATATATATATTATATATATATATATATATATATGGGTGTGTGTACGTATGTGTTTCTATGTCTGTGTTGCATCTTTCTTTGGTATTTAGTTTTGAAGTAGTATATGCCGTATGTAGTGTTTTGTTCTCCAAAAATCAGGTCTTAAATATTCGTATATGTAATAATTAGTATTTCCTTTATGCTCATTTAACTAAGTACTCTCTCTCTGGTCTTCACGCCGCAATTAATATACTGGGATTGAAATCCAGGAACCCGCATTGGATCCGCCTTGCTTTCGAGCGTAGGAACGCCATTGGGCATGTTTCCCTACGACATTAGTTTTCATTTGATTGTCTAATCACTAGAATTATTTGCCTAGTTGTTAGTGAACTGTTGTGAGTGCTGTTGGATAGGAGAGAGAGAGAGAGAGAGAGAGAGAGAGAGAGAGAGAGAGAGAGAGAGAGAGAGAGTGTTTGTGTTGAGTGCTTGTGAGAAGGGTGGCATAGAAACTAAGATACTAATGGCGAATGCTGTCAAAATGTTTTCCACCATATTTAAAAAAGAAAAAACCAAGAGGGCTTCGTCGAAGTAATAATCTTTTTCTCTCCCTCTACGATGATTAACGGTTAATAATTCTCAAACTCACTTTCAGTTCATCATCATATATATATATATATATATATATATATATATATATATATATATATATATATAATATATGAGGGCGGTTAGCTGAATAGTTTGGAAAGTTAAGTAATAGTAAGAGTTATAATTCCAATTCAGTGTTATTCCCTAAGTAGAGCGAATCGGATATCAAAATACCTACGTAACTTAATGTCTGGGAATAACAAAATCTCGTGGTGATGTATAAAAAAAATCATGTATGTTTTATTATATATATATATATATTATATATATATATATATATATATATATATATATATGTGTGTGTGTGTGTGTGTGTGTGTGTGTATGTATGTATGTGTATATATATACGTGTATATATATATATATATATATATATATATATATATATATATATATATATATATATATATATATTAGTGTGTGTGTATGCTTTTTAACTTTTTTATGTTACTGAGGAAATGACTAAGAGGAGATCTAAATACTGTATTTGAAAACGTTTGTATAATTTTTAAAGTCGAAAAACCTCCTTGCATCATATATACTACGTTTCAAGATTTTACCCTTCGAAAGAAACAATGGACCCACAATTGCCACTTGTGTACTAATGTTGAGGTTCATAATCTGCTTTATTCGTTTGACTGACCTTCGTTTGAGTAGCCATGACCATTCTCTGTATTATTAAAAATTAACTTGTCTGTGGAAATTCACTTTTTATGGATAAATTTATAGTGTTTTCTTGCGGGAAACTTACCATAATCATGAAACTTTCAACAAACCTTAGCGGTATGGTGCAAGCTGTTGTGGGTCACTGAGGCATGAAGTCAGGAGAATAAGTGCTGAACTGAAAGGGTAATACGTGACAATCTGTGGTGAGAAATACTGGGACGTAAAGTTTTCTGGTCTGTGGAAACCGTTTCTCGTTTGGGTGAGACGAGTTAATAATCATGATAAAATACCAATCCGAAGTTCAAACATAATTTTAGTGACGAAGGAAAATGTGCCCAAAGTTTTCAGATGAGAAATGAATGGTGTGAGAAAATTTCTTATCCGGTGGAGGTGTTGATCCAGTCCTCCTCGCGCTGTAGATCTGCACTTTTCATTACATTACAGTTGCAATTTAAAAGGAATTTGCGAGCCGTTGGATTATAGGTTGTTGTGAGATTAACCGACTAACCGACTGTGAAGCTTCTTATTACAGTAAGTGAAGAGGAAAAGGATATTTATGGTGTTATCACAGATGACAGACCTCGTCTTGTTATTGCTTTCAACTCCTCATCACGGCCTGTGATATATGGGTCAGTTTTGTAATTGAACGTGTGATCACTGGCCTGAGAAGTGAGGCTTGTGATTGGTCATGTCTGGTGGTGAAATTGTTGTAAATTTTAATCTTTTGTGTTCGTATATATTGCTGTATATGCCAAGTCTCTTGTTTTTTTTCTGTTTTTTTTTTTTTATACAAGGCGAATGATTTTGTGATAAACTTCGATTTGTTTCTAGGTTTTCCTTTGTTTTGAAAGGAAAATATCTATTCCAAAGAACCCAAGACAACAAAATATGCCAAAAATCAGTTGTGGGGGCATATTAAAAAAAAGAAAGAAAGAAAAATGGAAAAGAGTGCCAATTCGTTGAATGAACTCATCTTCTCATGTAATGGATTATTACAGACGAAGGGACATGTATTTCGAATAATTATGTGACTGTGGAACCTTTTATTGTTTCAGATGTCTCGGAATTTGCACGTTGATTGATAATTCTGGACTAACGTAAGTGTTGGCTGTCATGGTTAAAGTAGTCTTTCATTCCTAGTATTTATATCATTTAAACATGGAAATGTACATCAGTGAGCTTGATGGAGCGTAATGGTTACATGGTGAAGGGTGTTTTATAATTATCATATCTAATCGCTTTTAGTGTTTCATTTGGGTATTAGAGTCATATTTAAACGGGAATAATCCTTTGTATTATTTAGAAAATTTGTTTTTCATACTATAACAACTGAAGTACGAATCTTACTTCTTTCTTTTAAATTAGATTTTAATTTACTGAGCTGTTCGTCCAATGTACCATGTTAGAAATTTTGGACTGAATTCTCTTTATATTCGTTCAGTAATCTGATGGCTGTGGGTGTGTCTTGGTCAGTCGTATCAACTTCACTTTGCAGTTGTTTCTTGGGAAACGTTTGCTTACACTTATATTGCAATGAACTCCCTTATTGATTACTCTCTCTCTCTCTCTCTCTCTCTCTCTCTCTCTCTCTCTCTCTCTCTCTCTCATCATATATATATATATATATATATATATATATATATATATATGAATAACTTGATCACGAAGTATATAAACGTGATGCTATGTATAAATAAAGGTTTTTTTGCCACGAAGGAAAAAATGAAAAAGCGAGTTAGCCGAGTACTTTCGGTCCTATTCGGACCCTTTACTGAGTAAAGGGTCCGAATAGGACCGAAAGTACTCGGCTAACTCGCTTTTCATTTTTTCCTTCGTGGCAAAAAAACCTTTATATATATATATATAATTATATATATATATATCTATATATTATTATTATTATATTATAATATAATAAGCGATGTCGGCATATTTTATGCCAAATGTTCACTGCGTAAGCGATTTTATTTAAACTTAACTAGAACTTGTTCGAAAGAAAGATGAAACTGTTGCAATATTTGTTGGAATCAGGATGTCATCCGCTACACTGAGTACTAACATCCCCTCTTTTTTCGTAGTGTTAGTTTCTGCGAGTATTCTTCAAATGAATTCGAATGCCAAAAAACCTTTCATGTATCAAAGTATGCTGCTTGTAGTCGACTGCAGTAACTCCGAGGCCTCCCTTCTCTCCCTGCCGTCAACGTTTTGATATAAGTAATTTTAACTGAAGGAAATTTTCTGTCTGAAAGACCAATGATGTGATCTCTTCGTCTCTGTCTTTGTCTCTTCTAAATAAAGCAAGATTTTTCGTATCAAAGTCAATTAATACTCTCTGTGTCTTGTAATTAAAGCAAGATTTTTGTATTGAAGACAATACTCTCTCTCTCTCTCTCTCTCTCTCTCTCTCTCTCTCTCCTCTCTCATCTCTCTCTCACTCTCTCTCTCTCTCTCTCTTTCTTTCCTCTTTCCACACGTTCTACACACGTTCTAGTGCTCCCAATTCCCAAAACCATTGTCTTGCGTATTTTATGACCGGCTGTCAGTAAATAGATAAATATAGGCCTCGGAGGCCTATGAAACAAGACGAAAATAGAGATAAAATGAAGACTCCTTGTGCAAGTGTCTATTGTGGGAATGGAGAGAGAGAGAGCCAGTGATTGGACCGAGGTCTCCATCCTCCTATAACAAATAGTGAACATTCGTTTTCCTCAAATGAGGCCATTTCTTGGTGTAATTTTGGAAGCTTGCAAGTGACTCTGAGTATACTTCATAGGTATGTGTTAATGATATTGTAAAGGGATATTTAGAGACCATGTACCCACATGCTACACACATATTATATATATATATATATATATATATTATATATATTTCTTATATATATATATATATAATATCTATATATATATATATATCTATATCTATATATATATACACATATATATATGTATATATTTAAATGTATATACATGTATATATATATATATATAATATATATATATATATATATATAATGTATATTATACATACATACATCACACCTACATATATATCTATATATATATATATATATATATATATATATTTATTTTAATATATATATATATATATATATATATATATAAATGCGTATATCACTAAAAAGTGACAAAACTCCTCGTGACAAATATATATAAGTGAAAAAATAATAAGAAGACTTATGATTATTTAAACAAGAGTATTTTTATTACGTTCTCTTCTTGGTGATCCTGGAGTAATACAGTTAAGTGTTTGATACACTTTTATTTTATAGCTTTCTGGTCCCTTATCCCTTATGTATGTACATACTCGTTTTTCTGTATTCGTGTATGTATGTACGTATCTTCATAATTAGTATTCAAGTATTACATACTTTTGGAAGCAGCAGATTAGAAAAAGTCTAATCAATCTAGAGATTAAAAAATTAAATGTTTCTTGGTGTTCATCATTGTTGCTAGATCCAACTAGATCATAGGCTTACAAGAAGTCTTTTTCTTTGCTTTCATCTTGATTTCAGTCATGAAATATTTTTGAAATATTCGACACATGAAGTGAAGCTAGTGAGGGTTCCTCATGACAGCAGCTTCTCTCTTCAGCTGTTCTCACTTAGTCTTAATTCCATCGTTACCTTTACTTTAGATCGAGCCACGTCTTTTCTTTTTATCGTGTCCTATTTTCACGATAATTCGAAGTCGATTGAATTTGCATTTCGTCTCCTCACGTCTGTTACTCATTGCTACAGATCGAAACTTATATCCCATTATTCTAAGGCGGAGGATAATCGATGTCTTCATTTCCTTCTCGAATTTCATTTCCTTTTTGTCGAAACAGATCATTTTCTCCCATTATCATGTCTTCCTTCCTTCCTTCAAACGAATCAGCTTTGGACCCTTCCCTTCTTGTGTCGTTTCCTTGAGGAGGAATTGCATTCGCACCTTTGTCCTTCTCCCATCAGGGTCCTTTAGGTTGGAAAACATTTTTGAAAATGTCTGTCATTTCGTCTCCTCTTTTTCGTGCCCCTTTTTCCTGCAGCACAGCTGTAACTAAGAGGGTTCAGTTCCGTT
>NC_087218.1:63090478-63100478 GCF_015104395.2 Macrobrachium nipponense | reverse complement strand
TATATATATATTATATAATATATATAATCACATTCCACAAAAGTAGAGAGAGAGAGAGAGAGGTCATTCGTTTGTTTACATAGCCTTTCCGGTGACATACTCTTCCCACTTGCCCATTTGTTTTGTCAGGTGCCCTTTTGATGAATATATGGCTTTCAGGGTTCCTTCTCTCTGCCGCTAAAGTCTTTTACACTGAATCATCGGATGTCGTAATGATAAGAGCATTTTTTATGAGCAGATCGAAACACTGAAGGAGAAGGAACGATGAAAGGGCTTTGCCTAGAATGAAGATTCAGTAGGGTTGCTTAAAGAGAGACCGTTATAAGAATCGGAGAAAAAAGAAGCAATGATAAAACTCCAGAAATCTGCAGAAAAGCAAAAAGAGATAACCAGCTCTATGTACCTACATGATTTATGTGAGATTATGTGGTCTGATGGGTGTGGCACTGACTCTAAAATGATTTGGGAGGGACTCAGTTCCTAATTGAACCTGGTTGAAATTTTGTCTGCAGAAAAGTTAAGCAACATGACTCGAATTACTCTTAGATTTGAAGTCTTATACGTCGAGTCTAATGCGATCAGCAGCTTATCTTATAAACAGGTCGGTTTTGTGCACTGTGGGCATTAGTAAAGGATTTTTGCATCGTCCCTTCGGCTGAATCATCCACTTTTTAGCCGCCTTTTATCTCGACTCCAGTTTCCTTTCTTCAAATTGGCTAGCAGGCGACTCTTCACTGTCTCCAGCCTTCAGATCCGGTTATTTCATTTTCTTTATTTTCTGGATCTTTCTATCTTGTTGTCCACAGAGTCCAACTCCCTCGCTCCACTGCCTTGTAGCTAAATGACCGGAAGTGTCAAAGTGATGATTTGACAGGTTGAATTTCGTAAATAAGGCGTCATCTTCTACACGACAGGGGGTTGAAACTTAAAAAGAAACAAGGCGTGATTCCGATCTCCAGCTTACGCAGGGGTGCGTACAAGATTTTCTACTGACGCATAAGTTGCAAACATTATATTCGTAACTAAACGTGAAGCGGTCTTCGTAATTAATAATCTTAGTTAGTATTACTTATACTAACAACAAGAATCAAATAAAAAGGACACAAAATTATAACACGTTCATATATTCTCAGTTATAAATAGAAACACAAAATAATTGAACAGAAATATAGGCTCTAAATTCAGTACATCAAAAAATTAAAACGTGCTGAAGGCTACGAAAAAATACGGTATATTTTATAAGAAATCGTTTATCTGTACTGTTAAACTAAAATAAACAAATAAAAACTGTGTATTATGCACATTATTCATTTTCTTTACATTTTCATTCTAATAAATCATAAATATCCTATCCTCAGTTCCTGCATCTTTAACGCAATCGACCATCAACAATAACAAAGTAGTTTGTAGGCTTACTCCTCGAGTAAGCGAAAATCAAGCTAAGAAATGAAAGGCTCTGAAAACGAAGGTCTTTTCGCCCTTCATCATCGACAACATGTCTTCCGGACCTTGTTTGCGCGCCATTAATAAGGACCCTGTCATTACGCCAGTCAAGGGAACAAATAGCTCTTCTAATTTTTATTACTTTTATGTGTTGCATTATTGTTAACTCTTTCCTAAATTATATCTAATGTAATGTTGAGTGCACGCTGCGAGGTCATGACATTTTATGATATTTACATCTTCATATGTTTAATGGATACAAATGTAGTAGGAGGCTCTGCCCCATTCTTTGCTCAGCTGTACTTAATTTTCCTTGTCCCTTCTTTATTCCTGTGCGTTCTCCCCGCCCCATTTACTCAACCCAGCGAAATAGCTTTTGTTTCACTCTCTTAATTTCTCAGCATAATTCTTGCTGTACAGATTTAAAACATCCTCTTTCTTTTACCCTTCCATGGAATTTGCCGTAGGTACCGGATTTAGTTCTTCGCCAGTTGATTTTTCCTTTATTTAATTGTAATTTTTTTTTCTGTGTATAATTAAATACATTATTCAAGTTTTCTGCTGAACATATCCTTTACATTGATTTTATGCCAATCACAAGATCCCGATTCTATTGTAATTTGCTGTGACCATGGCGGGTTGAATTGATGCAAATACTATTGCATTAAGAATTCGGTCGTACCATTCAGAACACTGCAGGCGTCTGCCTGTTGGGGTTGGGCGGGGTGGCAAAAGGGGGTTTGGGGGTGGCGTAAGTGGGGAGTATATTTTATGAGGAGGAGGAGGTGAGTCTGGGTGTATTGTATGAAACGATATTACCCAAACTTTGTCTATTAATGGCATTTGAAGCAACGAAGCACCGGCAGAGATCGACATTGTTGCTCAGTTTCTGGTTCCAGCAACTTTCCCCGTAGATGAAAATGTTGGCGAATTGTTTCAAGGTTTGCTTCGTGTCCTTTTATATGTGCAGAGAAAATTTCGCTTCGGTTTCTATCAGCCGAATGTATAGATTATTTTTTTAGTAGCATGTCAAATCAATAAAGAAGTCTTGCTACGGTTTTCTTTATGGCATGGTAATTTTTATGTATGTTTTTGGTGAAGGAAAGCATTCGGAAATGGTTTTGCTTGTGAAGCAGTTCAGTTTCGAGTTTTTTTTTTTATAAAAAGCCTTTGTCTGTGTGGTATAAAGGTAATTTGTTTTCATTAGGTTTTATTTCAAGAGAGCCTCAGTAAAAAAATCAAAGTACAACAACAGTTAACGTGAATGTAAATAACCAATTACCACAACAATATTTTAAAAAAAGTTAGCTTCGGGCGTTGAAAGGTAAAAATTATTTTATGACAAAGTTTAGAGCCTAATATCCGGTGGTCTGTACCATGCATAAACAGGTTATTTACAGAAGTGATTGCGGTGATCTACATTCAGATTTTCGCAATTTTGTATAAGGAGAGAGTCAACCTGTTTTGCTTATACAGTGTTCTCTATACGAGTAATTTTTATGGTATTCCTAATACTATTTCCGTGGCTATTTTGTCCCCTTTGTGGAAGTATAGCGCTATTGCTAGCTTCTCTGAATCTCGTACGGCGTCGTTTCAGTTTTCAAATCTAGAGTTTCACATATATATACTTTTATTACAGTCCATACAGTTTTCAAATCTAGAGTTTCACATATATAACTTTTGTTACAGTTCTTACTTGGTATGATATAAATGAAATGTCTTTTCTTTGTTATGGGATACTTGATTCGTGGACAATTATTTCTCGAAGCACAACAACATCGAATTCACTTCGGGAACTGAGGAAGAAGGAAAGCTGGCCTTTCCTGACATACTGATCAGCCACAATGAAAGTAGTTTTATTACATATGTTTATAGGAAGCCAACTTTCATTAATTCCTATTAAGTTTAAGAGAAATTTGGTTACGACCTTAACATCAAGAGCTTTTTTAATGTGTTCAAATTATGTCACTATGGACATAAGGTTGAATTTCATAAAGCAGTGCTTATATTTCAATGGCTTTAACACAAATTTGAGCAGTTGCCTACTTTTCCATCGCCTTTATTGGAAATAGGTCCTTTAATGAAAGAAAAACATAACAAAACTATTGCATTAATTTTAGCCTCAAATATACATTCGAGTGATAGTCAAGCCAAAATCTACAGTGCACAAATTCTTCAGGTTTAAGGATGCGTTACCAACTGAGGGGCTGTCGTCCATTGTTTATAAGTATAGGTGTCATTGCTGTAGTGCAATGTACAGCCAGCAACAAAAGCGGTGTCGCCCCGCCAGCCCTGGCTCGGGAGAGATCATGCCCATCTTGCCCTGAAAGGTGGCCCATGTTCAAACAACCAGTACATAGTTAGAATGGTTCGATTGCAAGGAGGGAAATTACAGTAATCAGGCAAAGAAATGCAATAATGAATGAAATATATATGGACAAAGAGAGAGAGAAAAAAAAATAGAGTACGAGGAACGGCATCTGTCATCTGAGTATTATTTTACCTTCCAAAAACCATCCACCTGAAAGATCTCATAATAGTCTGTAAGACCTTGAAACCCCGAACATGAGGAGGTGCGGGGGTAGAAGAAATAACAAGGTGAGGGTTAAAGGTGATGGGGGACAGGTGACATTGGGTGACCTTAATGTAAGGCACAAGATATGATACTAGTAACATTCAAGAGAGAGCCAGGAGTGGCAGGGTTGGAGTTAATTACCTGGGCTAGATGTCGAGTTATGGCCGAGGGGAACTAGTAAGGGTGAATGGCAAGTTGAATGCCAAGGAATATGTATTGCTTCTACGGGATGTGATGCTGCCAACAGTAAGAGCCATGACAATCCCTGATGGGGAACCCATCTTTGTCCAGGACAATAGCCCCCCTATACACACAGCCCACATTGTGACCAAGTGGGTGGTGCAGGGGCACCCTGAAATTCTGGTATTGGACTGGCCTGCCGAAGGCTGTGATATCAACTCCATAGAAAATCTATGGGGGATAATGAAACAAGTAATAAAAATGGTACCAGAAGGGACACGCGATGGATGCTATTGACCGACCAGTAGAGAGAGGTATGAGAATCTGTACGACGCAGACCCAACATTTGTGAACACCTCGTAGCCTCCATGCCACCCGCCTGAATGAGGTAATAGAGTAGACGCCTGCTCGTGGTGGTCAGACCTGCTATTGACAAGGTCATACATTTGTTACGCAGATACGTATTCCTACTTGTAAGGTGTATAAGCTGCACATTAAGTAATACGCCTAAAATAACCGTAGCGTATAGTTTATTTTTATTTTTATATGCAATATGATACATGTAACGCATCCAATGGCATTGTTACCTATGTTAGTTATTTTTATTTTTACATGCAGTATAATATTCATGCAATGAATCCAATTGAATTGTTACCCATGTTATTTCATTATTTTTTTTCATGCAGTATAATAGCATCCAATTGAGTTGTTACCCATGTTATTTTTAATTTTTACATACAATATAATACATGTATTGCATCCAATTGAATTTTTACCCATGTTATTTTTATTTTTAGATGCAATATAATATGTAATGCCTCCAATTGAATTTTTACCTATGCTAAAAACAAATAATGGTAATTCAACTAAGTTATGCCATAAATACAAATCCTGTAGTACTAGTTTAGCTTATCCAGGTATGTGTTCGTACCATATATTAATAAAATAATACCCCTGCAAAATTGATGCTTTGACGACTCATACAACCCACGGCTACAAAATTTGGTGTGTAACATCTTTGTGACCAGATTCGTATATTATTGGCAATACAGATAATTATAGTCCAGTCAATCTAGGGCAAGAATAGATGCAGCCAAGCACAAGTTGGTAGATTAGTCATTTACGGTTTTGTGATCCTTGGCCACATCCAAATAACATATCAGAGGTTTACAATTATTTAAATAGTGGATCCAGAACGACAGATGAAAAGAGAGAGAGAGAGAGAGAGAGAAGAGAGAGAGAGGAGAGAGAGAATACAGCTGCTTATTAGATAATGAAAAAGAAGGATATTCCCGTCTGACTAATATTAATATGAATAGTCAGTTTATTTATATAGAAAATATGATAATGATTTAAAACAATACGATGTGATAAGATTTCACGCTATTTATTTTCCAAAAAATATATAATAACATATTTCTTTACGCAGAAGGTCTCAGATTAATAAGTAAACAGGAATAGAAACTCTCTCTCTCTCTCTCTCTCTCTCCTCTCTCTCTCTCTCTCTTTGCCCATATACTTTATTCATTATTGCATTTCCTTGCCTGATTACCGTAATTTCCCTCCTCCTCACATTCGAACCATTCTAACTATCTACTGGTTGTTTGAACAGGCTGGCTGGAGCGACACCGCTTTTGTTGCTGGCTGTACATCGGAAAGTCAAAGAGGCAGTTTAGGGTTCGAACATATTGGATGATCGCTAAGACGAATAGGCCATTAAACAAACCATCATTTAGCTCTATTCTTCAGCACTGAAGAATATAATAATCATATAAATTTAGATTCTTTTCCAGTCCTTACTTGCAAGACCAACGAAATGGAGCTCGGAGTGGTTGAGTCCCTATATACCCTAAAAGACAAACCCACTCTTTGTAATAATGAAGGATCTGTTGAATTTCTGTGTTTATAGATTTAATGTCTACTCATTTTTTAAAACAAACACTGTGTTTGTATTTTTATATTTTACAATTTTGTAATAATTGACCACCGGATGATATGTATGTGAATGAGTAACTTATGTAAATACTGATTAACAGATGGTTATCATAGGACATTCTAACGAGTGTTTAGAAAATTAATACAAGGAATTTCCAGGATACATTGCAGTTACGGCACGTGATAGGCCACCCGCCCCCCTAAAAAAAAAAATATTAACATCTTTACTTTTAGGCGTCCAATACTAACTTTTTCTTACGTAGATAATAGCAGCTAGTTATTTATTGCCACGTTAAATTGTTGTTGTACTGCTAGTTTCCTCTTTGTCTGACTTGTTACTGACTTCGACTGCATATTCTGGAAGAGGCGGATTTGTTCCTTCGATCTTGTATACACAAACACACACGCACATATATGTATATATGAGTGTGTTTGTGTATACAAAATCGGAGGAACAAATCCCCCCTTCTTCCAGAATATGCAGTCGAAGTCAGTAACAACAGTCAAACAAAGACAAAACTAGCAGTACAACAACAGTTAACGTGGCAATAAATAACCAACTGCTATTATTTACATAAGAAAAGAGTTAGCATTGGACGTCGAAAAGTATATATTTGTGTGTATGTGTGCGCTCTGTAAATAATTCAACTATATAAAAGCACACATTGTGGAATAATTCTAGATTTAACATTTTCAATCATATGATTTTATTTCTAGTTGTATCCTTTAATACTGGAAAGAGTGTGTAATCCATAAATAAGGACTATTTATAAAAATGACATTTAGATTTGGTTAGTTTTTTTCTTTATTATCTGAAAAATTATACATCTTTCTTTTAACATGAAAATATTTTCATGTCTAGATATTGAGTTGATGACTTGAATTCAAGAAGGGTTATATTAGATGGAATTCATCTCTTAGTGACGTTGAAGCTTAAACCAGTAACCAGAGAGAGAGAGAGAGAGAGAGAGAATCTCCAAATGGATGAAGTAGTTACATCGGCAGATTGATGTGCTTCGTAAAAACGTAACTATAAATAAGGTAGACAGATACAGAAAGAAAGTTATCATGATAGAGTGGCTGCATAATAGAGAGAGAGAGAGTCCTCCTGTAAAAGGGAGAGGAAAGGGTCACCAGAAAAGGAGATTGAGAGGTGGGAGGGTTGATTTTGAGTGAAGTTGGGAATCACCCGAGCGACATATGTGCCACCGGCACTTTCGCCCTTTCCATCAATATAGAGCTGTCCTGTGTGATGATTAGGATGACAGGATGGTCTATAAAAGTTCATCTCTCTCTCTCTCTCTCTCTCTCTCTCTCTCTCTCTCTCTCTCTCTCTCGAATATTGCAATTTGATATGGTACCCACAATCAAAAGGATATTGCACAAATAGAGAATGTACAAAGGTCCTTTACAGCTAGAAGAGAAGAAGTTAAGGACGTTGACTACTGGGAAAGACTACAATTTTTAAAATTATATAGTCTAGAAAGGAGAAGAGAACGCTACTTGATAATACAGGCATGGAAACAGAGAGAAGGAATCACTGAAAACATCATGGAGCTAAAAAATATCATAAAGAGCAAGCAGAGGTAGATTAATAGTGCCCAAAACTATACCAGGAAAACTAAGGAAAGCACTCAGGACATTAATCCACTGCGCACCAGCATCGATAATGCAGCGTCTATTCAGTGCGTTGCCAGCTCATCTGAGGAACATATCAGGAGTGAGCTTAGATGTGTTTAAGAATAATCTCGACAAATATCTAATTTGCATCCCAGACCATCCAAGATTGGAAGTTGCATTAGCAATACTCTGGTAGACATTATAGGTGCTTCACACTGAGGAACCTGGGGCAACCAGACCAAGCTGTAAGGTCGGTAAGGTAAGGTCTCTCTCTCTCTCTCTCTCTCTCTCTCTCTCTCTCTCTTTATTTATATATTTATTTATTCACCTCTTTGCAGCATTTTTATCTTTCCATTCCTCTCTTGCGCGAGTTTTCTGTGGTCAGAATTTCCTGCTCGGCCTTTTTTCTTGTTATTTTTGCAGTTTAGCAATTTTCTGCCTAGATTTTTTCATCTGTAACTATTTGTTATGTGTTCATATAATTCATTAGCATGTTTTGGAATACGGTTTGTGTTTATTGTTTTTACATTTGGGAGTTAATCTTGCATTCAGGAATTTGTTGCACCTTTATTGTATGAAAACTATAGAAATTTATTGTAACTTTGACGTTTCTTGAAGATATGGTCTCTCTCTCTCTCTCTCTCTCTCTCTCTCTCTCTCTCTCTCTCATAGTTATCCAGATTTAATGCGAATATTTTGAAGTCCAACGAATTCTATGCTGTCATTCCTTTCTGTTGACTATGGCATAAATCTATGGGTGTCCGGCCTCGTTATTTTTTATTACTCTAAATATTTTTTTCACTGTCAAAAGCGTGGCTTTGATGTTTAAATCTTTTATCAGTGTATTTTAGAGAGGGGGGGGGGGTGAGGGGATAGATGCAGCAGCACTTTTTAAGATTCTTATCATTTTGAAGCTTTCTATTTTGAAGGTGACGAATATGCTTAAACATTATAATCGTTATAGTGCTGAAGTGGTGATTTGTTAGTAAAATCGTATTTTCGAAATGTTCAAATTTAAAAAAAAAAACTAATGACTGTGCTGCTGAAATACCTAAAATAAGAATCGGTATCTTAGAAAGTATTAAAATCATCTTTTTTCCTTGTGCATTTGAAAAACGAATTTTAAACTTTTCAAATTTTATTAATTAATTATTAATGCCGACTCTGATCTTTGGCACTATCAAGTTTACATCTAATTTTAATTAAAGGCAATATTTATGGATACAAACCTTCTTTCTAGTATACGAATAGAAATAAAAAATGCATGGAACTGAAAATGCTGAAATTTGGAATTATTTCACAATGTGATATTCTGTTGACAATTAATAACAGCCCACACACAACAGGTATGTCAATAGCTATAACTTTCGTACGTGATATATATATATATATATATATATATATATATATATATATATATATATATATGAATTTAGCCTAAAACATTTTTATGCTAAATCAAGAATAACCATAAAAATTTTAACTATTTTTAATAATTTGTGGAGGGAAAAGCTGGAAATGTAGTGAGTGAGAACTTTTTATTTTAGATATTTATTGCAGCAACCGTCTTTTGACCTTCAGTCAAGCTCACCTGTTCATGGAGGGTAGAAGAATTCTTTCTCACCTCCGAAACACATTGATTAATTTTTCACTTCGGTGATCTTGTTCCGGGTAGAATTTTATTGAAGGGGAGTTGGGCTGTAAAAACTGAAGTCTATGGATCTGTCCGCCGTTAAAGTCTTTCCCCGAGAAATCTTGGGGGAATTAGGGACCTTCACCTAATGTCCTCTGAGGTCATTCTAGTTAATTCTAACTTTCTCTTTATCACTGTTCGGGGAGCGATATTTCCTCCCCTCTTCATGGGCGCGTTCAGTTTCCTTTTTACTAGCTGGTGTACTCTTCGTCTACTAGATCCAGAAAGCGAATTCTACAGGTATACCTGATTCATTTCTTTTTCGTTCTTTTCTCCATTGATTCCTTCATTGGACTTCTCTCTCTCTCTCTCTCTCTCTCTCTCTCTCTCTCTCTCTCTTCTCGTCTCTCTCTCTCTCTCTCGTGCGTGTTTGTGTAATTTTGTAGTTTTGTACATTTTATTCTCTGTGTTCATGTATACATTTATTAGAAATGCAATTTTTTGCGCCATCTCTCATAATACCAAGATGTACAGACTCCACTTTGCAACTTTTTTGGTTGTCTGTTTAGTGAAAATGCGCTCTTGGAATCACTATGTCAATCTCATGTACATAT
>NC_087218.1:63052978-63085478 GCF_015104395.2 Macrobrachium nipponense | reverse complement strand
CCCAAGTCCTAATGAGGGTTCCCATGCTGTGAAGGTGTGGGGGGGAGGGGTGGGGGCGGCATCGCACCTGGGGGTGCCAGAGTGCCACTTTGGGCTGCATAGCCAGTTGATGTGCTCTTTCTTTTTCTCTTTTGCCTGCTTGGAATGCGCTCTCAGCAGCTTTTCTCTCTTGTGCTTCTCTCTCAGCAGCTTCTCTGTCTTTTTGGGCTTTTCCTTTGTTCTCCCTTTTGGCTGCCTGAAATGCTCTCTCTGCAGCTTCTTTCATCACCTTCTTTCATCTTGTCGTTCACCCTATCGACCAGTTTTGTGTCCTCCTGCCCCATTGCTTTCCTGGCTCTGGTGAAGGCCTTAACCTCCTCCAGTGCTGCATTGCTGGCCATTTTCTCACAGGTAAAATGCTAGTAGCACTAGCCTGGGATAATAAGATGGATGATAGTCACAAAACTGCAAATATCGCCACGGGTCTGCAGAAAAACTCAGCGCTATACCAGGGAAATAACAAGGATTCTTATAGCTGGAATATGTGTAGAAGCAGATTATATGACAGCCAAAAGGCAGAAAATGTCCCCCACACAGTATGGAAATTTCACGTAGGTGACATGGAAATAGCAGGTGAACATACTGTAAATCCATTCAGGTGCGGAATGACTCGTGCAGGTGACATACGAATACTAGTGGGCCAAATTGTAAATGGCCACACGTAAGTGCGGAAATTCACGAAAATGCGGTGGTAAATGAAAGTTGGATCCTGGTAAATAACAGCTCATCTAAGCTGTAAATGAATGCCATGTAGGGTGGAAAACTTGACGCCGATGCTGGGTTAAATCACATTTAGATTCTTATAGATAGCAGTTAAACTGCTTTGCAAATTAATGTCACATAAGGGCCAAATGCTCAATGCTGATACTGTTGAATCGCAGTCGGTTCTCTGTAAATAACAGTTAAACTGGATTGTAAATGAATGCCATATAAGGGCAGAAAACTCAATGCCGATAGTGGGTTAAATTGCAGTTAGTTAAATAGCAGTTCAATTGCATTGTAAATGAATGCCACATAAAGGTGGAAAACTCAACACGAATTGACGTGGTAAATTGCAGTTGGTAAATAAAAATATATATGGGATTTTTCCGTCTCGATGACGAGACAAAAGGGGAAAAAAAATTACCAACATATATTCTTGTTCTTGTATTTACCCTTCGACGCTCATCTGAATTGCGTAGAATACCTTACTGTGTTAAGTTACAGCTCGTGTCAGGACAGAAAGAACCGTGCAAATAAAAAATTCTCTAACCAGCTGCACGAATGCATTACACCAACTTCATGGAATTGCCTGAGATGCCTATTTAGCTGAAGGCAAACTCCGTTATACTCTTAAGTATGAAGTTTTTTGTCCCCACCTAAGCTGCAGGCTCTTTCTCCATTGCAAAACTAAGACCTACCAAACCTAACTCTTGCTAATTTAAGTTCCTGGAGATTTGGTCGTGCACACTTCAGGCAAGACAGTTGGAGGCCAGGGGAAGGGGGTACGGGAGGATTGGTCTCACACATGTTCATAAACGAGATGGCGGGGACTTACAGAGAGAGACAGAGAAAAGAAAAGCAAACACATGTGCCTAGTAGCTGCCCTTTCATTATGAAAGGCAATAAAGTATTTCCCTGATATTATTTCTCTTTAACATAGAATGGAAACGTTGACAGTTTATTTTTTATTTTCTGGTTGTTATTCCAACAGTTGAATGAATTTATGCTAACATTAGTTATCGTGTGTGTGTGTGTGTGTGTGGTGTGTGTTTTTTTTTTTTTTTTTTTTTTTTTTTTTTTTAAATAAAAGGGGTACAATTCGATATGACTCGTCATGTGGCTGGGGATTTCTCCAGGAACAATCCCTATACAAGGATTTGATTTCTTTCTATCCTGCGTAAACATGCGGATTTGACCGCAGAAGAGAGAGAGAGAGAGAGAGAGAGAGAGAGAGAGAGAGAGAGAGAGAGAGAGAGAGAATGTGCTTTAGACAACAATGAAATGCGCTGAATATCTTTAAAAGCCTGACCAACAAAATCTCTTTACAAAAACCTTTGTGCTTCATGTAGTAGCATGTGAGATAAAAAACTAAGGTTAAACTTTTCTCTCTCTAGGCTATCAGCGTGCACATATTGTAAGAATCTTCTTATTGCTGTTCTTAATGGCAGTCAGATTTTGTCACCCCTAACTAGAATATCTAGTCAATTACAAATAAAATAAAAATTTTTAAATGACTTTTTACCTGTTATGGAGATTTGGAAGGCCTTGTCTTGCGCTCACTCAAATAAAATAAAAGGAACTCAGATTCGTTTCTCTTCTCATGACACCAGTTTAGCGATTGCTACTGACTGGAAAAATGAAAATAAATTTTCACACGATTCTAGCAAGGGTCTCCATTTTATTATGTATTCTCATTCTCAGTGTCTGAAAAACTGTGGAAGTGACTTTCTGGCACTCCTAAAAGGCCTTGCTAAAGAAAGGAAATATTGCAAACAATCTACGGGTTAAGACTGGTATCAATGGAGGGAAATATTTATATACTACTAGAGATTTAGTTTAACTGAACTATATTTACACTTAATTTACACCTTAAAGGTTATAGGAACTCAAATGGGTCCAGAAATTAAATTGAAGGCAGTTTATTGTAGATCCACCAGGACACGTGGCTGGGAAATGATCCTGGCACAGACATAAGATTTGTACGCACATCGGTTTGCTGAATAGTCCTGGTGCCTCTTCCAAGGGATTCCAAATTTCCTCTCACAACTAGGCAAGATATTTGCATCTGCAAAGAGATTGCATTCTAGGATCAGCAAAAAGGCGATAGACACGTGGGGAACGTTAAACACAATTCTCTCTTATTATTTCTCATCAAAGTTCACTGACTGGGAGCTTATGCAGAAAAGTATACTGCGTGGTTTATTAACTAAGGGGATGTTTAGCAGGAAACAACAGCATTACTTCCCAATGTAGCAGACGCTAGTCTAGGTGGGAATATCACAATTAAAGTTAATATAATTACTAGCATCACAAGGGGAGAATTTTTTGCAGCATCAATGGCAGCAATGGGAAACTGCATTACCGTAACCAAAAATAGTTTCTGCGATGCTGAGTCAATAGGGAGAAAGTCGGCGTGGAAAAATGAAAAGGAAGTATAGACAAGAGGCAAAAAATGGTAACTTACTGCACTCGAAATTACTCTTATTACAAACCTGGGCATCCATGGTCTTGTTTTCCTCCAAAATGCTAAGAAGGGGATAGCACTATGGGCCGTAAATGAACATGGGGTGGGGTCTCCAGAGGGGGAGGGAGAGTTAGGGGGAGAGGAGTGAACATGACAGCAGCTCGAGATGTTCTAAGATCGATCATTGGATGTTCTAAGATCGATCATTGGTTGTCCCCTGGTTTTATAATAAACCTTGCTTACAGTTCTCTCTTCCCAACATGCTCTGCTCAAGGTTGTCCACTGTCTCCTTTCAGTATAAACCTTGCCCAAAGTCTGAATCACGGGGCCCTGCTGCATTCCTTTGGGGATTATTTTCAAAGGTAGCATGTAAAGGACGAGATATTCAAAGAGAACGGAGGTTGGTGAAGAGGGACAACTGAAAAATGTGTGAATTTCCTTCTAAAATTAGTTATTTTGCCTTGGTTCTGCTTAAATCTTGAACAAACTAAATAAGTGGAATGAACGCCGAAGAGTAACCCGTTCTAATAGTAAGTAGGATTTCCTTCGACAGGTCTGGCACAGAATAGCAGGTAGTTGCACCACTCTTATACAGTATCTGTGATCACTTAAGAATGTGATGCACTTGGCATGTTTCAAAGAACACCAATGCTTTACACAGAGGTGGACACAACGGGACTGCCAGTAAATCTGAAGAATCTGTGGACTTGAACTCAGATGTAAGATGAGCCAGTAGAATTTGTTGTCAAGGGACATATATTTTCACACTGTGAATAAAGGGAGTAGGCGGGGCGTGACTGGAATAGACCGCACAAGGCCATGGCAGATGGTATGATGTGAGGTATAAGGAATGCTCGTCTGAGTATAAGTCCAAGGAAGGATTTGTAGACTTCTTGCTTAAGCCAGATTATAAAGCGCCAAACCAACTAAGTGTGGTGCTTGGCCTATTGAGTCTCTCTCAACTTGTTATAGACAGCTGGGTCCAAAGATACCTATGGGCTTAGGGTATCGTGACTAGGCTTCCTACCTAACTGACTTCTGAGGCCAACCCGTCATAATCCTCAGGTAGTGCTGGAAAAAACAGTATTTTGGCAGTATATAGCATCTATATTGTTTACAACAAAAGAAAGCCATTATAAGGGAGATAAAGGTTAGGATTGGTGCATTTACTAGTTGCAAAAAGCAAGGGTCAGGTCAGATCTTAAATGATCTGCAGATGGGTCAAAAGGTGATGGCTGTCAGATCATAGGTGTTACTTATGGTATCACCACCCTAAGGGAATTCAACAATAGAAGGAGTGGTGTCTTTACCAAATGCAGGTGGCCTGTTAGCTGGTCAGCATGAAACGCTTAATGACACATAGAGGACGTTAAAGGTGATTATATGGAATTGGACAGGGACTCTCACAATAGACAGTCAGCTTCCTGGTCTCGTCTGGAGAACGTTGTTAAGGGGTGATATAGTTGTTATCAAAGATGCTGTGATCAATGCTAGTTCTAGGTCGTCAGTCCTGAGGGGATTCCGTAGGAGTGTCGTAATGTTGTTCTATTGTATTCCCTATGACCTGAGAAAGGGTTTCTGAGTGACGGAAAGGGTGAATTATATGACAAGCGAGACAAATCTAAACTGACTTATTTCTTGGACACTAAGCTGTCGTTCCCATTGCTGACAAAATTCTGGGAGTGTTTATGATTTACTTCACAGCGAGACAAAATCGAGCTGATTTTCCTTGTGACTGTTGTGCCACTACTTTCTCTGAAGATAAAAACATCCCTGAGCCAATCACCTGAATTTGAACTGGAAAACAACCCTTCTTCCTTTTCTTTTTTTACTCTACTTTTACTTTGAGTGAAAATTAAAAAATGAGGCGAAAATGCGAGGGTCATACAATGATGCATGTGGGAATATATATATATATATATATATATATATATATATATATATATATATATATGTATATATATGTATATATATGTTATTATATATATTTACATATATATTTACTATATATATATATATATATATATATATATATATATATATATATATATATATATATATATATATATATATATATGTACATGTGTGTGTATATATATATATATATATATATAATAATATATATATATATCTATATATATATAGTCTCAGTAATTGGGCTGTGATTTTAATTTATTTCATCAAGACATGGTCTTCCTCCAGAATCATTTTTCCGAAAATTCTTATCCCGTATTTGTCTTTTACAAAGTTCTGAAAAATTTTCTAGATGAGAAATTTTGTCCCAGACCGGTGTACAGTACTGTTAGTAAAGATGTAAAGTATATTAAATTTCCTTTCCTTGGTCATAGTAGCTACTTGGTACGAAAAAAGTTACAAGAAATACTTAAGCACAGTTTTCCTCAAGTTAGTTTCAGGTTTGTTTTCACTAACCCTTTTACTGTAGGATCACTTTTGAGGGAGAAGCCTGCTCTTCCTGTGGACCTTAATTCGAGTGTCGTTTACTTGTTTACCTGTTCGCAGTGTGGTCTGCGATACGTGGGATCCAGTTCCCGCTGCTTAGACACAGAATTTTGGAACACAGAGGTCTTTCCGTTAGAACTAGGTTTCCTCTTTCTAAACCACCATTTTCTGCCATAAGGGATCACAGTTTAGCACAGGACCATCCTTTCACTCACCTAGATTTTAGAGTACTGTCTTTTTGCTCAAATAGACTGACCTTCCTTTTAATTTCAGAGTCGCTGTTTATTAAGAAAATGAAACCGGAATTGAACAACAACTCGTCCGGTATTCAACTAGCTATCATATAGTTTCATAGTAGGTACACAAAGTGGGTCGTTAGCTATTTTATTTTTGAGGGTAGTTTGTTTACCTTTCATATTATTTTCATTTTTATTTCTGTTTTTGTATGTTTTACGTTTTGTTTTAGTTTTATCGTAATTTTTAGTATGTATGTAATGTTCGTTTTATTTTATGTTTTTACTGAAGCTTTTAATAAGACAATTCATTTTAATGTAATTTTTAGCGATTTCTCATCCTTGTCAATTTTTTCAGCCTGAAGATGAGGTTTTGAACCTCGAAAGCTCGTTAAATAAAGAATGTTCTTCCTGGTCTTGGCACTGTTATTTATCATCAAGTTAAGATTTCCAAGTAGCCGCCCAATTACTGAGACTATTTTGAGACGTTATGGCCGCTCAACGCTACAGTTGTTTAGACGGACTGAGAAGGTACGCTATAGATCCAAGAAGATTGAGGAGGACATACGATTTCTGAACCTTGCAAGGATTTCAGTGTTATGTTCCTAATTCATTAAATTTAAGGTTTATTCAGAGATTTTCGTAACACGAGTACATATCTCTCATGGCAGTTTAAATGATTAGACTTTGAGGTTAAAACGCAAAAACGTAAGAAAGAGGTAATTTTTACGGAAGTGTCTTCATTAAATAGGAATTTAAGGAATAATCTTTCTTTTCTGGACTACAATTGCCTGTCTTCTATTTTGGATTCCAATGTTGATAAGAAATTGACAGATGTTAGGCTTACACACAGTAGAAAGTTGAGAAATCTAGGTGTGGACATTAGTAAGAAAATAGATAGTAGTAAAGTAATTTTTAATCTTTCTAACAGAAATTTAACAAAAGAGGAAAAGGATGTTCTTTCTCTTGGTCTTGAGTTTGCCTTGACTCCCATGAAATTCAATTTCTTTAAGTACTTTTTAAGTTTTGAAAAACTGTGTTCAACTTTAAGAAACTGTGACATTTGTGGTAGTGAAACCCAAACCCTTATTTTCTATTTTTAACAAAATTTCTGTAATTGCAAATGAGACCTTTCAAAATTTTAATCGTAGAAAGGAGGGTGACAATCAGTTAAATAAAGACAGAATCAATATTTTACGCAATCTTAAGAACGATGATAGTATTGTTATTACAAAGCCAGATAAAGGTAGGGGTGTTGTATTGATGAATAGTCTGATATTTAGATAAAATGATGAAATACTCTCTGACAATACAAAATTTAGGTTGTTAAATGTAGATATTGCGAGTCACATTTTGAAATTAGAAGAAAAATTAAATAGTGTAGAAGTTTAAGGGATAAGATTGGGGGAAGTTACCTATAGTAATTATTTGCTTCAGGGTCAAAGCCCGGTTAAATGTATGGTCTACCTAAGGTTCATAAAATAGGAAACGCCCATTGAGACCCATTATTTCCTCAATTGGCACTTTTAGCTATTACTTGTCAAAGTTTCTGGTTCCAGTTTTAAAACCTTTAACTTTTAGTGAGTTTAATGTCCCAAATTCTTCCAAGTTTGTCAAACAATTGTGTTCATTCGATTTTAACCAAGATGTTGTAATGGCTAGTTTTGATGTAACCTCTCTTTTCACGAATATCCCATTAAAAGAAACTACTGACATTATTCTTAATAATATATGTGAAAATCACTTAACAACTTTCGGACTTAGTAAAGTAGATTTGCGAAAATTATTACAACTTGGGCTACAACTGATGGCATTTTTTTTTTTTACTTTTGATGGTAAATTATATAATCAAATAGATGGAGTTGCTATGGGAAATTCCCTTGGACCTGTATATGCAGATTGTTTCATGGGTTATTGTGAAAAGATTTGGATGTCTGAATGCCCTGTTGCTTTCAACCGTTGTATTATCGTAGGTACGTGGATGACACTTTCCTTGTGTTTTAAGGAACGTCACGTGGATTTATTTTTTGAATATTTTTAATTCTCGTCATCCTAATATTACTTTTACTTGTGAGACAGAACAGGATAATATGTTGTCATTTTTAGATGTTCAGGTACACAGAAATAGAGGTAAATTGAGACTTCCGTTTATAGGAAAAGTACTTTTACTGGCTTGGGATTAAATTATCTTAGTTTTTCACCAAAGTTGTTTAAAATTAATTCAATACGTACTATGATAAATAGAGCTTACAATGTCTGCTGTGATTTTAATTTATTTCATCAAGACATGGTCTTCCTCCAGAATCATTTTCCGAAAAACAAAATTCTTATCCCGTATTTGTCTTTTACAAAGTTCTGAAAAATTTTCTAGATGAGATTATTTTTGTCCCAGACCGGTGTACAGTACTGTTAGAAAGGATGTTAAAAGTATATTAAATTGCCTTTCCTTGGTCATAGTAGCTACTTGGTACGAAAAAAGTTACAAGAATAAAACTTAAGACACAGTGTTTTTCCTCAAGTTAGTTTCAGGTTTGTTTTCACTAACCCTTTTACTGTAGGATCACTTTTGAGGGAGAAGCCTGCTCTTCCTGTGGACCTTAATTCGAGTGTCGTTTACTTGTTTACCTGTTCGCAGTGTGGTCTGCGATACGTGGGATCCAGTTCCCGCTGGCTTAGACACAGAATTTTGGAACACAGAGGTCTTTCCGTTAGAACTAGGTTTCCTCTTTCTAAACCACCATTTTCTGCCATAAGGGATCACAGTTTAGCACAGGACCATCCTTTCACTCACCTAGATTTTAGAGTACTGTCTTTTTGCTCAAATAGACTGGACCTTTTAATTTCAGAGTCGCTGTTTATTAAGAAAATGAAACGGAATTGAACAACAACTCGTCCGGTATTCAACTAGCTATCATATAGTTTCATAGTAGGTACACAAAGTGGGTCGTTAGCTATTTTATTTTTGAGGGTAGTTTGTTTACCTTTCATATTATTTTCATTTTTATTTCTGTTTTTGTATGTTGTTACGTTTTGGTTTAGTTTTATCGTAATTTTTAGTATGTATGTAATGTCGTTTTATTTTATGTTTTTACTGAAGCTTTTAATAAGACAATTCATTTTAATGTAATTTTTAGCGATTTCTCATCCTTGTCAATTTTTTCAGCCTGAAGATGAGGTTTTGAACCTCGAAAGCTCGTTAAATAAAGAATGTTCTTCCTGGTCTTGGCACTGTTATTTATCATCAACGTATATATATATTCTAATATATATATATATATATATATATATATATATATATATATATGGTTTTAATTCCAGGAGAGAAGGTTTCCTTTAGTAAATTAGTGAAGTTTCGTTAATTACCTCGGTGTCAAACAAGGATACACACCAGGGTAGAGAAATTATAGAGCTAGCAGACCCTGTCCAAGAACTTTCTGAATACCCAAAAGGGTTGAAGTTCTCGAGCCATGCCCTTCAAGTGGAAAAAGGGTATGTTACTCTCCATCCAATACATAATATATATATATATATATATATATATATATATATATATATATACGTATATATATATATATATATATATATATATATATATAATATATATAATATTGTGGACGAGAGTAATTAACATACCCTTTTTCCACTTGAAGGGCATGGCTCGAGAACTTCAACCCTTTTGGGTTCTCAGAAAGTATCTTGGACAGGGTCTGCTAGCTCTATTAATTTCTCTACCCTAGTGTGTATCCTTGTTTGACACCGAAGGTAATTAACGAAACGAAACTTCACTGATTTACTAAAGGAAACCTTCTCTAATGGAATTAAACCAAGGTACTTTGCTTGTTGAGATATGGTATATTGTTTGGCAAAGGGGTTTTTACAACCTTGCCTTTGCTGTTATCAACCACATTTATTGGCACTGGGCCTAGCCTTTGACAAAAAAAAGTCCACCTGCAAGGCAGCAGTTTACACAGTTATTGGTAGTGGGCCTAGCCTTTTACTAAAAAAGTAAATTGTGAGGCAGCAGTTTCCACAGTTATTGGCAGTGGGCCTAACGTTTTACTAAGAAGTGAGATTGCAAGGCAGTAGCTGTCCTTTTAGTCGCCTTTTACAATCTGCAGAGCTTACGGTGGTAGCATTCTTACACCCCTACACCTAGGGTCAGCATAAGCCCAGTTTTGTTTGTGCTGGTCATGGGTGTGTTAAGTGAAGAGATCAGGAATGAAGAGCTGTGGGAGTTGTTGTACGCCGATGATCTGGTGATTACTGCTGAAAATGAGGAGGACCTACAGAGAAGGGTAGGAGAGTAGCAGGAGTGTTTAGAGAGGTGTGGCTTTAAGGTGAATGTGAATAAAACAGAGGTTTTGCTTAGGAGTAGGGGAGATAGAGGCAGAATACTAATACAAGAAAGAAAAGGCTCAATTATAAAACAGGCAGAAAAATTTAAATACATAGTATCTCCTTTAAGCCAAGAGGGAGGATGTGAGGGTGATGTTGACAGTAGGATAAAAGCTGCATTGGGGAAGTGAAGAGCGGTAGCTGGAGTGGTATGTGATAAGAAAATGCCATTCAAGCTAAAAGTTCAAGATATATAACACAGTGATAAGACCAGTATTAATGTATGGAGCGGAAACATGCCCTCTAAGAAGAAAAGAGGAGATAAAGCTCGAGAGAACAGAGATGAGAATGCTGAGGTGGATTATGGGAATATTGCTGCTTGAGAGATTGGATGAAATAAGAAGGGCAGGGAGGCTTAGTAAAGATTCCAGAGGTGATAAGAGGGTCACGATTGGGATGGTGTGGGCATGTGTTGACGATGGATGACGAGGAGCGAGTGAAGAGGGCTTGGGAGGAACCCTTAGAGGAAGCAGATCGAGAGAGAGACAGAGAATTAGATGGCGAGATAAAGTGAAGGAAGATATGGAGAGAAGAGGTTTGGTGGAGAATGATGCCTTTGATAGAAGGCAGTGGAGAAGGCGCATCGGGCAACTAACCTCTTAATATAGGGATAACGATGGGGAAGAAGAATTTCCTTGTTGAGATAATTATGATAACAACTATACAGCAAATATCAAGGATTCCCTAATTTCATTTATTTGGATATGGGATTCTTTGGAGAATAGGTTCCTTTTTTTTTTAACTTATTATTTTTCCCCATAGTTGTGAGGGTTCTACTTTCATTTCTTTTTCTTCACGTTTGAAGATAATACAGTACATTAACTTTTTCTAGGTTTCCCGATCAATCAGGACCAGAGAGAAGCCGTTTTTCGTTTATCACTTTTTCTGTTGCTTCCGTTAATGTGGGAAATCAAGCTCAGATATTAGTTTCTATTCGGGAATGTTGCCGATTTCCACAAATTTTTATTGTTGGTCGAGTTTGTGTAATTAGAGATTCCTACTTTGAAATAGTTTTAATGATTATTAACGAGGTGATTTGTTTATATTTCAATTTTATATTTAATTGCAGTAAATAATGCAAGACTTTTTGGGCGATTATTTAATATTTAGCCATCGACAACCTGTTCTTCTCCCCAGCGCCCCGCCACCCTAAGTGTTTTTCTTTGTTTTTCTGATCTCTTTTTAGGCCTCTTTTATGTAAGGTGCATTGAATTGCCTGGTCTAGTTGCCTAGCCATTAAAAATTGTTGAAAGCCATGAATGAGTGCACGGCAAAACCGGTTCGCCCTTGCTAGGTTTTGCGCCCAGGCTCTCACCCTGTCCACCCGACAGTATGTGTCAAGAATAGTGTGTAGGGCTGGCAGCCTCATCTCTAAATACTGAATCATTTAGTGTCGCTATCTTGAAAAGGGAAATGGCGTATAATATATATATATATATATATATATATATATATATATATATATATATATATATATATATATGTATGTATATATATATGTGTGTGTTTGCGTGTGTGTGTTTGTATGTATGTTTGTTGTGTGTATAGAGAGAGAGAGAGAGAGAGATTGAATGATTTTAATTCTGTTACACATTGGGGCTCAGTGTGTTTAAGCTCCTGGGATGTGATTGCTAGCCCCATTCCCAGTGGGATCGATTTCTGTCTCTTGGTTGAAAACAAGAGTTCCACAGAATTCATATAAGTATATATATACATATATATATATATATATATATATATATATATATATATATATATTATATATATATATGCGTGTGTATGTGTATATATATAAATGTATATTTATATATGGTTTTTTCTTTTAAAGCCTTAAAGTACAGGTTTTTATCTGGCAGCATAGATTTTTTTTTTTGACTGGATGCAACTAATGAATCTCAGGTGTTTACCCTGCGCCTAGACCGCTTTTTTCTCACTGTATGCAACTAATAAATTGCAGTTTTTACCCTGCTCCAAGACTTTTTTTATGCTATAAAACTGGCCAGTTTATACCCTATACCATAGACTTCTTTTTAAGTGCACGCTGCCAATAAAAGATTTACCGAGCACTTGGTGTTTTTCCTCTGCAGCTAATAAATTGCAGGCTTTTATAGGACCCTAGACGCTTTTTTGTTCTGTACGCACCCATTAATGATGATATTAATTAATATATTAAGCCAAAGGTATCGTTAAATCGAATTCACTACATCTAAAGGCCCAGGTTCGAATCTTGGCAGAGGCATTTGCACTCATCAATTATGACTCCTTTTGGGTATATAAGTAATTTCAAGTTTAAGTGAATTAGATATTAAAATGCCATCTATGATTGACACAAATTCACACACACACATAGTCGAACCATATATCTTGGAAATGCCTTCATGGTTTGCGTGCGCGTGCATCTAAGTCACAAGTCAGGGTTTTGCGATGTTGAACAGAATCTATTCAAGTTAGGTACAAGGGAGAACCACCAAGCCAGTACTGATACGCTTGAATGGAGACTGTCACACGTGCCTGTACTGTTTTCTGTCAGTGTGTCATCGCAACACCTTTCAAAGTGATTCTAGTCCAAAGTGGTTTTCCAGTCAAACTTGGCTGAAAGTTACGCGATCATTCCTAGACATACGTGTAGGTGGATCTTCCATCATTGGAACTCCCCTTAAATGATTGAATGGGTTCTTGCCAAACTATTTTAGAAAGGTAGAATATTCCGTATAGCTGTATGTGAATTAACATTATCTCTGTTTGTACGTCAGTGTTTGTCGCATGCATCTTGTCATGACAACTCATCTTCACGGTTGAAAGGATTTCAGTCAGACGTGTGGTACAAAGGAAAATCATATTACAAAGATGTGCATGAAGGGAGATCATTGTATATCTATCCGTCAGTGTGTCTGTCATCACTATCGCTTTGTATTTTTGCACGCACTCGAAGCCTGCAGATTGTGTTTGCATACACATATTTCAACCTTCCTTTTTCTGAAACTAGAGCTGCCCATGTCTCCGGTGTGAAACAAACAGATGAGTTGAGTTAAAACAAAGGAACTTACCCTTTGCAGCCTATTATTTTTTCGAGACATTAGACCTTTTTACTTGGTTAATTGTGCATTGGCAATGAGTTGTCTGATTAGGAATACTAACGTTAATGACTCCTATCTTCGTTTTTATGGCTTTTGTTTTTTTTTTCTCTTACTCGGGGAGTAAGGCTACAAACTTCTTTGTTGTTGTTCTTGTTGGGGGCTAAGAAAGGTCTAACGAAGAGCCTGAAAAGGTCTGAAAAAGGTGTTACGCGTTGAGTTAAAGATACAGGAATTTAGTATAGGATATTTATGATTTATTTATTCGAATGAAAATTTAAAAAAAAATACATAATGTGCATGTTAAACAGTGCAGAAAAATTGTTTCCAATAAAATGTAGCATATTTATTTCAATTTTCGTTGGTGAACCAAGGCTCTATCTGACCGTAGGTTTTAGCGCATTTTAATTCAATTTGGTGTGCTGAATCTATAGGCTATGTTTCTTCAGTTGTTTTGTGTTTCCGCTTATAACTGAGAATGTATGAACGTGTTTAATTTCTTTCCTTTCTATTTGATCCTTGTTAGTATGAGTAGTACTAAGTATGGTTATTAATTACGATGACCACTTCACGTCAGGTTAGGAATATAATATTTAAAACTTATGCATGAGGGAAAAAATCTTGCATGCGTCCCACGTAAGCTGGAGATTAGATCACGCCTTATTTGCTTTGCTAATCTTTTCGTGTGGGTGTTCTTAATTTATGCTCAGTAAATATTCTTGGGTTTTCTCTTAAGTTTTTCTTTTCATCTTTGAAACGAGAACAGGTTAAATTTCTTGAACACTCACCCATGCGTATTTTCTTAAGATTTCTCAGTATTGTTAATTATCCCTATTACCAAAGTGTTAGTGAAGTTGGAGGTCCGTAGTTTTACAATCTCTTAGTTGTATTTATCTTTTTCACTGCCAGTATATTGTAAGAGAAATTGAAGTTTACCTTAGAATGGTCACATTTGTTCTGTCGCTTCCACAGGTGTGACCTACAGTAATTCAGGGACCCCGTTTCTTTATTCATTTGCACAGGTGTTATTTTTAAGTCCATTCATAGTGAGACTGCTCAGGTGTTTTCGGTCCCTATGGTGGTAGTACATTGGTCGCGTACGTTGCTAATGGCCTCGTGGTTTCGTTGGGTAGTTTCTTTCTCTCTTTCTCCCGTACTTGGAAAGGCCACCTCATGTTATAGTTAAATTTCTCTCTCTCTCTCTCTCTCTCTCTCTCTCTCTCTCTCTCTAGTTTTTGATGGTCACGTGGTTTTCTTAGTGCACTCTATCTTGTTCTTTCCTTTGATGCGAATGGTCAGGATAGATTATCTCCGTCAGCTCTCTCTCTCTCTCTCTCTCTCTCTCTCTCTCTCTCTCTCTCTCTCATCGAACACTTACATATATGGTTGTTTGTTTGTTCGTTTGTACATGGGCTTTGTTATAAAGCCCTGCGGCTGCCATTTAACCCAAATTTAAAAACAGACTTAATGCGAACTTGAATGAGATCTATACAGCATTTAAAAAATGCTGTAATGTGAGTTTCTTCAGGGTCATGTGATTATGACGTAATCGCAAATCACCAGTAATCACTCGTTTCGTCACTTGTATCTGGAACGAGCAGGTTTGATGTAATAGGACTGTGACGTGAGTGCAAATTTGAGTGCAAATTCATTTGAATGTCATCAACGTTCAGATTAATGTTAATGTTGGAGACTGGTTTTCTCTGATAATGTGTCGTTCTATTTGTGTGCCTTAAAGTAAAGGGAGAGAGGGGGATATATATATATATATATATATATATATATATATATATATATATATATATATATATATATATATATATATATACTTATTAGGAAAGGCGATTTCTTGATCGGAAAAGAACAAATGACACGTAAAAGAAATGAGCACTCACATTCCTGGAAGAATCACGTTCTTTTTATCATTAAATTTCCATAATAACAGTGCTTTGTGTTCTACATTTTCCCCCACATTATTCGAAGAAATTCGATACAACTGCTCAAGAAAAATATGAAATTGGCGGTTAGGAAACTTGTTGGTGTTATCGATTACTTGGAAAAACTGAGGGATTATTATTTTTACTGATCTTTACTCCTCCGCTTTGCCGGGGAGATTAAGAAAAGTCTTCCATCCAGGGTGTAGTTGCGAGCCTCTTGCCTTTCTCCATCCTAGGTGTAACCTACAACAATTTATAGGTCCTGGTGGGTTCTGGCGCTTGGTCCGCAAGACCTAAATTTCATAATCAATCAGTGAATAACTGCTAGGGGCATAATTCACCGCTAAGATCAAAAGAGACACAATGGGAGCTAAGTGAATGTGCCTTAAGTACTTTTTCTTGGTGAAATCGTACTCTTAACCCCCCCCCCCCTCTCTCTCTCTCTCTCTCTCTCTCTCTCTCTCTCTCTCTCTCTCTCTCTCTCTCTTCTACCACCATCCCGCCCTGCTGAGGCATGTATCCTGGCCCGCAGACCAGGTCTTATTTCATTGTTATAATAAATTATAGTAAAAGGGGCCCAGGGTCAGCTGTATAGTATCAAGTTCCATACTCTGATAAAAAAAAAAAAAAAAAAAGGTTCACTGTAGTATTAAATTTCTTACCTTGCAACAAACAATATTTCTAATTTATACGAGACCTTGAAGTCCAATGGTACGTGGCAAGGAGTCACGATGAGGCCTGTAAGCAACCGTTGGCACTGATTGGTTACGACAGTGACTTTTATCATTACTTTTGTTATTAAGTAATATTTGAGGATGGATCCTATTATTAATTTTGTTATTAAGTCATGTTTGAGGATGATACTATTATTAATTTCTTTATTAAGTAATATTTGAGGATGGTACTACTACGAATGTTAGTAATAACTAGAATATGAATGACAACTAATAGCGAGAGACTTCTGACAAGGTGATGAGTGTTTGCCTCGAGTCTCCTATTTTGACACAAAAGTGAATATCTGCGGGATCGACAAGACACTTTCGCCAAGCATCGCGATCGTTCGAACCCGCAGCAGAATTGTAAGTTACCATTTTACTACTGCTACTATTATACTACAGCTAGTTGGATTTTATCTTTGCGCTATCACTACCACTCCTACTGGTATTGCTCTATCGCTGTTGTTTTTCATTGCAAAGGCTTCATGCGTGGATGAATTTACATTTCAGTTATGGCAATAGTGCGTCACGATAGCTTGTTTAATGGTTCCTCTTTGCTCCCCCTATCTGAAATGACATCCGTCCCAAGGTTGACAAATTCTTCCGTTTTCCACTATTATTTTTCTCCCTGACATTTTTTGGCTGTTATTCACATTATTTACATTTTTGTATGTGTTCGTTTTTTCTTTCACGTACGAATTTATTTGTTAGAAAGAAGGTGAGAGCTATTTACCTTGCATTCTGTTTAGTCATTCAGATCTTTTTATGTTCCTCACAGAGAGAGAGAGAGAGAGAGAGAGAGAGAGAGATTGCGTTCTCTGCCAGACTTGTCCAAACGATAACGGGGGCACTTATGACAACGCATATATATCTAACTTACACACCGATCATCAATTACGATAAGGGTGCAGTAGGCGTAGATAACGCTCTAGGAGATAAGGAAAGTCATAAAGCCGTAACGTATTTCATTATCTCTCATACATGAGAGGGGGAATGAGAAGTTGCGTTCTGGGAGGTTCACTTGGGAACACAAAGCTGCTTTTTTTCTGCTCACATTATTTTGGTGAGAGGAAGCTTCGTTCCACTGGACAAAACTTGCGTCGCAGTTTTTGTTCGTAGAGTTTTGTGAGAGTTTATATCCAAACGTAACGATACCACACACTTTTACTTTCCTGGGTTAGTAAACATGTACGCAGATCTTATGATGAAGATCCCGGTGGGCTCTTTCTTGAAGACTGCGGTCGGGCATGTTTTGCGGCACGTAAGCCTTTCCGAGATTTATTGTTATTTCAGGTTATATATTTGTGCTGTGTGTATGCACGCGCGTGCGTGTTTTGGGGATAGGGGTATCAGATCTTATAACTGTTTTACTTTAAAATTTTTTGGAGTGAAAATTATAGTCTGTATTTTATTCCATTTTGGAGGAGGGAGATAAGTTGGGATAAAATTTAGGTTAACAAGTTTTAGAAAAAGATCGTTATTTACCGTGTTTTCAGGAACCCACAACTAATGGATTCGTACTGAGTCATTGTTGACTAAATGCGCTTTATGTAAATGCTGATGTTTCCGTACGGTCGAACATGATTGTAATATGAGAGCGTGTCGGGAACAATAGTTGTAGGTGGTAAATTTCACGGTTTAACTTGCTGTTGGACTTGATGAGGCCAGGGACTGGAGTACCTGTAACGATTGCTTACGACCCGTGGTGTTTTGGCGGCGGAATTAACACCCATAAAAAATGAATATATTGATACATAGTGCCTTTTGTATAGTAGTATTTGTAATGTGGCAATTCACTCATTCATTCATTCGTGCCTTTTGTATAGTAGTATTTGTAACGTGTCAATTCACTCATTCATTCATTGAAAATCTTCCTTAAAAAGGGATCCAGCTTGGAATTGGGGACTCCCAAAATCTGTTTTTTTGAATAGATTTTTATTGAAATATGACAAAGATGAAGTATTGCACCTCCAAAGGGTACATTCTCTGGAGGGCCTAATACTCCCACCCCCTGGCTTCTTCTAAATACCCTTTAACGTTTTCCAAAGACGCCGAGGTTCAATAACGTGTAGTGCTGCCGGCTGATGGGCAGGCGCCATCTTGTGCACGGATATGTTAAGAAAGAAAATGGAGGCACGATTAGCGGTTGGTGGTCATTTCTTCCCGGCAATGGAGTGATAAAAGCTTTGTTGCATGTAAGCCTTGAGCCCTCGGCGACCCCCCCATTCTCAACCTCTGAAGCTCTCAGTACACTCTACCACCTTGGGGAGGGCTAGGAAATGAGTTTGCCAAGCTTAAAAGGTCTTTGGTGAGATCTTAGGTTCCTTATGGGTTGGGAATTTTGTTAGTTTGAGCCTTTATTGTAAGTGACGTTCCCTTAGGGATTTCAGTGACTGCTCGACTACGAGTCATCCGTTTCACTGGAGTTTTCTTCTACATTTCATAATCCGCGTTAACTTCTCGTGTGTAATTACTTAAAGTTGGCTACCGCGAATTTTCACACACATTATGTGAACTAAGAGAGTATTAAGACGCAAAGAAAAATATCTATTTTGTACCTATCCGTATGTGTGTGTTATTATTTATGTCGGCATGTTTAGTACTATTCATCTTTAACGAAAGTATCTCGGTCATCACACAGTTGAAGGAAGATGGCCACATTGACTTTGCAGTTGCAAGTATCAAAGCTACAACTCGCTCTTAGAGAGCCCTCATTTGAGATATTACCGGAGCTCTCTCTCTCTCTCTCTCTCTCTCTCTCTCTCTCTCTCTCTCTCTCTCTCTCTCTCTCTCTGTATCGTTCGGCTTAACCCCAGTATATCAGGACTTACAAAAGAACTGGGCAACTACAAAAACGCCTTCTGTACCGAAAATCCGTTTTACTGCGACTTTTGTAGTTCGGAGGCTTAAGGTATTAAACCTCTGCAAATACAACGGACACTTTGGATTTCCCTTTGTTGACATCCACTTCTAACTTTTGCTTTCCTTTATTCTTGCGATCTTGCCATTTTGCTCTCACTACAGACGATGTTATGGGCATTTTTATGTGTTGAAGTGAATGTAATGATGTTAAGGGAAAATTTCTTGTCTATTGTTTCTGAGAAAAAGGGAAAAACTGGGACATAAACCTTCCTTGTTTGTATATTCATAAAACGTTAGATGTATATATGTGTTGTTGGAGTCCGATTTAAGCTAAACAAATTAAAATGGATGACGCGGGTTTTACATAGTCCATCTTGATGAGGTGGAATTTCCGCTTCCGCAGGGGTCAAGCCCCACCCTTTCTCCTAATTTTTATTTTTGGGGGGTGCCATGTCTATGTGCGTCTGGATGCCAGTCCAGTCGGCCTCAGCATAAGAGAGAGAGAAAAAACTACGCATGATCATTTTCCCGAAAGGGACATAGTTGGTTATCGAGTGCAAATTGGGAAACTGGAACTGCCTGCTGTCGTCATCTACTCGGCATTTTCGTATCATTTTTCTGCTGCCATTCGGGCTCTTTTGTTGCTACTGTATTTTTTTTTTCGTGTTTGCAATTAGCATTGTTCTTACTACTATATTTCCTTCTTAGACGGAAGTCGAATTTATCGATGATTTCGAAAGGAGCACGTGTTGTGCTAACGGGAGAAGGAACAATTCTGCTCCTGCAGCACCGAGCGATTACCAACCCGCTCTGCAAAACACCTTTAAGCCTCTTTTCCTCGTAGCCAACGTTCCAATCTTTGTTTCTTTTATTTTTCTTTCTCTTCCTCTTTTTTTTGAAGAGGATGCTGCTATTTTCCTCACGCCCTCTCGTGTTATTTCTTTTTCCTCTCTCGCGTTAGATCCAGGTAAGTGGGGAAGAAAAAGTGACTATTTCTTTTGGTCAAAGGTTTTTCCTTGTTTTTTCAAGATTTTTCACGAGAACATCAAATATAGGTTATGCGCTGTTTTATTCAGACCTTACTGAAGTTCTTTAACTTTTTTTTTATTTCGTTATTTGTTTGATGTATTCTTTATTTTCGTAGAAGCGCAGACTCCCCTTATCCTGCTGAGCTACAAAGGAAAGGTTTTCCCGTAGGACCGTGCAGTTTTTTTTTTTTCCGTTGAAAGAGTAGCACGCACTTGCTGTACTTTTGACTTTAGCTTGGTTTTTCTCCTGCAGAATTCTGTGGCCATTATGATTCGACGAAGTAACTTCGTGGATTAATCGTAATGTACGGAAAATATTAAATTGAATATTCATAAGATTGATTTAGTTTAACACTGTGGCGTATAAACTAATTTTACAACTATAACTAACTATTTATTAAATTGATAAGCGTTATGCTGCTTCTGGTACGATTGCATTGCACCATTTATAGCAAATCTTGCGAAGGAGCTAACCAGTATTAATGACATCTTGCTTGAAGTTCCAGGAACAGCTGATGTTGTTAGGCAATTAGGGAGTCGTGTCGAAATAGAATTTCTCAGGTGCTCCTTCTGGGTATAGTAATGACATCATGATTATGAGGTATTAAGGAAAGAAAATATCTGCTTGTCAGTTTTTCACTTTTAATTTTTCATTAAATTTCGTCTTTCGCTTCTTGAAAACAAGTATTGCTACTCGGCCTACAAAAATACATTACCAGGATATACATCTATTAGAAATTATTTATTTATATAATATATATGCATAATATATATATGATATATATATATATATATATATATGTATATGTATACTATATATATGTGTGTGCATTGTGTTTATGACTTAGAGTTCACACGTATACATATAATATATAAGAATATATTATATAATCTATATATAGAATACATAACTAATACACATATATATATACATATTATAGATATACAAATATATTATATATTTATATATATATATTTTTTATATATATATATATATAGATATATTAATATATATATATGATCTACACGTGTGAATCTAAGTATTAAAATGCACACACATATATATAGTATACATATACATATATATATATATATATATATATATATATATATATATTATGCATATTCTCTTAATTTTATGAAACGATATTAATTTTATAAAACGATATTATTGTTTTCAAGAAGCGAAAGACGAAATTTAAGAAAAATTAATAGTGAAAACTGACAAGCAGATATTTCTTTCCTTAATGCCCCTCATAATCATGATGTCAATGAATTATGAGGTATTAATTAAAAATATGAAATTCTATTTATATATAAATTATATAATATATATACTATATATATATATATATATATATATATCTATATATATAATATATATATATATATATATATATATAATATATATATATATATATATATAATATATATAGAGTGTGTGTGTGTGTATGTAAAGATAGTTGGAAGGAAATTCTTGAGGTTGCCGTAATATCCCTTACTATTTGTCTATGGTTTTCAGCCGAAAAGACGTTTCATTGATGCGTGACATATTCGCGCTCTTTCTCTGCTCTCAAACCTTATGACAACCTTTTGCCGCTCATAGCAGATTCCAAAGATCTGCAGCTAGTTTACACCTATTGAAAATTTGGAGAGGATGGCAACTTTATACCCAAATACGTATTATTTTGAACGCGTGACAGATGCTGTTAATGCACTGTATCGTTATTATTGATTGTTCTCCTCTCGCTGATATTCTTTTTAATTTTTTCAGTGAACATTCATTCAGAATGGGTGGCCATTTTGGATAGTGAACATTTGGTGGCTGATGTCTTTTTACGTTGTATAGTTTTCAGTTTTGCTTTGGAAGAGTTGGAGCAGAATTGCAGTTTCCCGTTTCTTTGATCTCTGCAAGTTGAAAAGTATAGTGTTTTCTATCGTTAGAGGCCGATGGCATTGCACCCCAGTACTTCCGTCGAGCATAGCATGATGGAAACAAGAAAGAAGAAAAGTAGGGTTTAATGTTGGAATGATTAAAGGAATTCAGAATGAAAGGAAACATCCAGAGGATTTCAAAGCTGGACTATGGAGGGGAAGAAGTAGTTTTCTGAAATTCGTTTATAACCGAGTCGAAAATTCAATCAGATTTTCTCATATTCCATAGTATCAAGGAATTTTGAATAGCTGATCCAGTTTAATTCTTTGAGGTCAACAATTCAGTGTGGCTAGAAGTAGGTTTCAAGCGATTTTGAAAATTGCAATTTTCTGGGAATTCCTGTTATCAAAAATGGATTTTTTTTATTATTGAATACCTAATACTAGAGAGTTAAAAATCCTGTAAATAAAGAAGGCCGTGAACTTCTCAAAATCTCTGTTTGTGGCTATTCCGAATTTTTATGTCGAATGATTTCTAAATGTAATTTTGGATTTTCTGGAATCTGGACTTTCAATTACCATTAAATTCATATTAAATAAAGAATAATTTTAAAAGCTCTGGACTAAGTTCACGAATTCTCGAGAATATATTTCGAAATGAATTGGGATTCATTTATGCGTAATATAAAAATTACTCCCCGCTTTTATCAGTATCAAATATGCAATTCTGGTGTACCTTGGGTCACGGAATGGAGTTCTTCGATTTCCAGTCGTTGAGTTATTCCAAATCTTTGGAATCTTCAATATCAGGAATGCGGTATATCCATGAAATCGCCAGTAGGGCAGGATTCTGTAATCCTCTGTTAATCTCGGGAATCAAACATATGAGAAGTTTTCTGGGAACGGAGGTGTCTTGTGATTATATTATTCTTTGGAATTTAGAATTTAGAACGATTCTTGGAATAACTGGAATCTTTGATAGCGGCGTCGCTTTCCCTGTAACATTCCAAAGCTCATTTGTGTGTGTGTGTGTATGTGCGCGCGTTTGATACTTGACCAGGTATTTTGATGATTAATTCACCGGGTGGATAATTACTTCAGTATGATCTACATGTTATATTATTCATAACAATTTCAAGTTCGTATCTTTAGCGTCCTTTGAAGATCTCTCCTAACTCCCACTGTTGAATAATTCACTGGATATTCTTATGAAGAATGCAGCATAAGTAGAATCAATGTGTAATAGTCTATCACCATGTGTCCTTCGTAGCATGCACGGGTATATTTCATCTTTTATTAATAAGAGCGCTCCGGTGTTGAAATTTGGCAAGTAGCCGATAGATTGATATTTCTATTCGCTCACCTGTTTTGCTCCAAACAGAATGATTCAAGGAGGGTGATTAAATACAAACATCTCTGTTTATCACTCGTACATCACTGAGCAGAAGATATCCAGGGCAAAGGGAATATAATTAAGGTTTAATTAATCGAGGTATTTACCCTTTATCTCTGCGATCAGTATCTGTAAAAGCCAGTCAATTTGTTTTGTTTATTTAAGCTTTCGTTGAGAGTCTGTGCATGATGGCGTTTGGTTACAGACGATTTCAAATAAGCGAGAGGTGGGGAGAACGCCAAATGAAAGGTCTTTGTTTTTGTTTATTTATTTTCTTAGTAGATGGAGATATAAAATTCCTTTAAAAATCTTATCTTTGCTTCTCTGATTTGCCTGAGAGACCGAGAGAATTTGGAGTTGCCATAGAAATTCCTATAATTTATGTATCTTTTATTTCATAGAAAAGTAGACAGGTTCTGTTCGTAGCATGGGATTAGCTTAGGTCATATACAGCATTTTAACTGTGTCAAAACTTATGAAATTGAATCATTTCTCTCTCTCTCTCTCTCTCTTCTCTCTCTCTCTCTCTCTCCTCTCCTTCTCTCTCTCTCCCCCTTCTCCTCTCTCTCTCTCTCTCTCTTATATATCATAGAAAAGTAGACAGGTTCTGTTTGTAGTATGGGATTGTCTTAGGTCATATACAGCCCTTTAACTGTGTCGAAACTTATGAAATCTCTCTCTCTCTTTCTCTCTCTCTCTCTCTCTCTCTCTCTCTCTCTCTCTCTCTCTCTCTCTCTCTAAACCCGGGGAAATGGATTAAAAGACAAAAAAAAAATTGTAAGATTCATTTCATATTCTGTAGAGTAAAGAACTTCATTTATATTCTCTCTCTCCAGCCATAGCATCTTTCCCGCACATCTGAGAGTATATGGCGGTTGGCCTTTGTAGTTTCTTGAGACCCCAGCGAGAGAAGAAGGGTCAGGGGGGGAGGGAGGGGCGGAGGCTCAATAAAAAAGGACAGAGATTGTCAAAAAGAGTTTATTTGATTCTTCATATTTTTTCCTCGAGGATAGTGATGATGGATGGCTCTACCCTTGTTGGAGTGAAGATTGCCTCTTCGACCCTCTCCCATTACAATTATATTACGTGGAGGCGTAGATTTCTACTAAGTACTGACTGCCCACCTCTCTCTCTCTCTCTCTCTCTCTCTCTCTCTCTCTCTCTCTCTCTCTCTCCGTATGTGTTCGCTTACCACCAGGTACTTAAGTGCTTAAGTCATAAAAGCTACGATGGATTTAAATGAAAGAACTTTAGTTTCTTCTTCGCCTGGAATCACACACGAGGGTCTTCAAAGGTGACCCGGGAATACTTCCACTACAGTGATATGAGGTGATGGAGATGCTGAAATGAAAGATATGCAAATCATTACGAGTATTTGTATACCTTACTTGACAAAGGAGTGTAGATAAACGCTTGCATTTACCGATGCTCGAGCAATTATCACAACTTGTGTCATTTTGTTTGGCTGTACAAGTACTACGCATAAAGACTAAGATGTAGCGGTCACCTCATAAGACTATGGCTATCATTTGTAATTATCAAAATTTTGACTGGCTTTAGTCAGTCAGTTCAGGGTTGTTTATTTTTATTTTTATTTTAAATGGGCAGTAATTACATCTGTTGGATGCACCACAGGTGATGCTGATCAAGCAATTAGACATTTATATTTATATTTATATTCCAACTCTTAGGTCTTACTTACTACCTTGCTCGACGGTGATAACCATTGTTATTCTTATGCCTTTTTTAGTATGACTTTAATTTAGCAAATGTTGTTTCCTTAAATAAGTTAATCTCTGTTAAGACTTTTCATTTATTTTCCTGTATTTTTTAGGACATGTTGATTGGCAAATTTATCATTTCCCTCTCTCTCTCTCTCTCTCTCTCTCTCTCTCTCTCTCTCTCTCTCTCTCTCTCTCTCTCTCTCTCTCTCTCTCTCGTAACTTCTCTAAGGACATGATTGTAGTAGGTTAAACTGAGCCCGAGTTAGTGCCTTCATCCGCATGATGGCTGCGGGGTTGCAATTTGGCATAGCAGAGTATTTATGATTCTTTTCTATTGGTTTGCTGCTGAATAACTCTTGCTCTTGACGTTTATTTGTAATAATACTTGGTCACTGTTTTCGATTTAAAAATAACCTCACTATAACTGTGGCGACGTTTTCGTTGTTCATGAAAAACGGTGAGTAAAAATTTATATTTCCTTATGCATGGTGCTTTTAAGTACGTTGAATACCAGATTTTATTCTTTACCTTTTTTTTTAAATAACTGCGAAGTGCCTGCAGTCTCACTGCTTTATATACATAACTTCTGGTTTATTTCGTATTGTTTACGCATGTAGTTGAAAACATCTAGCGCAGGAATAAATGTTTTTCTTAAAGTGGAAAGTCGAATTGCCAGATACTAAATAGAAGCAAGGTCATCAGACCAAGTTCCCGAAAACTGTTGGAAAGCGTTTGCCCTAAAGGGTGATTATAAAGTCCCTCCTGGAACTCTCTTCACTTTATGCTCTCCTAATTACCTCCCACGAAATGATCACATAAAAAGGGGGAAAACAGAACAGACTACTTTAGCAGCACTTAAAAGCTCGGCTGTAGTTCTTTTCATGCCCGATTCATCCCGCCAGGCAGTTTCCGAAAGAGTGTTTCCGTGTAATTGAGAGAGAGAGAGAGAGAGAGAGAGAGATTGAGATGAGACGAGAGAGAGAGAGAGAGAGAGAGGAGAGAGAGAGTCCTTTGAATAAGCACTGCCAGTTAAACAGGCGATTCTGTGCTCTGAACTTGCTGCTAATTTGTACAGAGCGATAACTTTCGAAGGCTTGATGTGATATATCAATCTGTTGGGCATGAATGAAAATCTTTTGAGATTTTAGAGAGAGAGAGAGAGCTGTGGGAAAGCAGCTAGGAAAGGAGAATGTTCGACAAGAAAAAAAAGAGAGGTAGGGAGAGCATAGAAAAACATGTTGAGCTGAGAGAGAGAGAGAGAAAGAGAGAGGAGCATAAAATTTTTTATAGATATCTAGGGATAAAGCAAGACAAGCAAAATATCTCAGAGAGAGAGAGAGAGAGAGAGAGAGAGAGAGAGAGAGAGAGAGAGAGAGAGAGGCCTAAAAATTCATATAGATAACTAGGGATAAAGTAAGACAAGCAAAATATCTCATAGAGAAAGAGAGAGAGAGAGGCATAACAATTCTTGTAGATAAAGCAAGACCAGCAAAATATCTCATAGAGAGAGAAAGAGAGACAAAGAGAGAGAGAGAGAGAGAGAGAGAGAGTTAGTTTATGGAAACGTCTAAAAGAGAGAGGTACTTTGGTTAGGGAAGAGGAATGTCTAAAAGAGCTTGTATGTGAAAGCGAGACGTGTAAAAGAGAGATAACGCGTTTGGGCTGTGCGAGCGAGACGACTAACACACACACACACACACACACACACACACACACACACACACACAGAGTTTGGTTGTGGAAGCGAAACATCTAAAAGAGCGAATGATGAGAGAATCTTGGGGTGTGGTAGAAAGACATCTACAAGAGAGAGCGAGAGAAATTTTGGCTTCGAAAGTGAGGCATCAAAAGAAGCGAGGTCAATTTTAGGCTGTGGAAATGGGACATCTGGAAGAGAGTAATAGAATTTTCGGCTGCAAAAGCGTGATATTTGAAAAAGAGACAGAAAAGGAGTTTTTTTTTTTTTTTTTTTTTTTTCTGTGGAAGCAAGACATCCACAAAAGAGGGAGAGTATTGGGTTGTGGAACCAAGACGTCTAATAGAGAGAGCTTTGTATTGTGGTAGTGTTACTTCCAAGAGAGAGAGAGAGAGGAGGCACTGATGTGTTTCCTGGGATCTCTCAGCTCGGAGAAATGGTGATTATTTCCGATATGAGGCAAGTTACCTTAACGAAGACGCTAAATGATAAATGGTTAATGCACCATGAAAGTGAATTGGCGGAAGTAGTAACGCCGTTGCAGAAAGGCTGCTGCAACTGGAAAGGGGGAATGAACGAGGAAAGGGAGGAATGTTCGATGTAGGAATATGAATGAATAAATAAGTATCGGAAGAAAGAACTTGAGTAAGTAGCGGTTTGTTAAGTGAGCTTGAGGAAAAGCAGAGTAATAGTAGCATGTTAGACTGTCAAAAACATCAATCATTTGCAATGTTGGCAGTGGACTCATCTTGGAAGTTTTCAATATATGAATGATTGAAGAACTCTCTCTCTCTCTCTCTCTCTCTCTCTCTCTCTCTCTCTCTCTACACACACACACACACACACACACACATATATATATATATAAAACACAGTGATAAGACCAGTATTAATGTATGGAGCAGAAACATGACCTCTAAGACGAAAAGAGGAAGTAAAGCTTGAGAGAACAATGATGATAATGCTGAGGTGGATTATGGGAATATCGCTGCTTAAGAGACTGGAAAATGATGAAATAAGAAGGGCAGACTTAGTAAAGATTACAGAGGTGATAAGAGAGTCACGATTGAGAGGGTATGGGCATTTGTTCAGGATACATTACGAGGAGCGAGTGAAGAGGACTTGGGAGGAACCTGTTAGAGGAAAAAGATCAAGAGGGGCACCAGAGAATTAGATGACGAGATAAAGTAAAGAAAGATATGGAGAGAAGAGTTTTGGTGGAGGATGATGCCTTTGATAGAAAGCAGTGGAGAAGGCGCATCAGGCATCAGGCAACCGACCCCTTAATGTAGGGATAACGGTGGGAAAGAAGAAAGGAAATATATATATATATATATCTATATATATATATATATAGATATATATAATATAGATATATAAAATTATATATATAATATATTGAATAGAAGGGTACTGCTTAGATCAACTAAATTTTTTATTGGGAAGACGTGATAAGTGTTCCATGTGAAAGAACTTTAGCTTGCCAATGAAGTATCACGGAATAGATAAGAAAGGAAGTGAAATAAGGTAGAAGGCAGATGTGGGTTTTCATAATGGTCTCGGCTAGGCATTTTTTTTTTCTTCTTTGCAAATTAGTGTAATAGATGTCCATATTATATTGTTTCTAGTGAATAAAGACGTAAAATGAGAAGATAATTTTTTACTGGTACTTGCAAAAGTAAGTCCGGCAAACAATTACTTTCTTTAAGGTCATTCAGCGGCATGATGATAGAATTATAGTACATACAAAAGTAGCTGGAAAGAGTCATCCAAGAGAATTTTGAAAATAAAAATATAGTAAAAAAAAAAATCAAACAAATGAAAAGATAGTCACGGGTTTTTTTTGAGTCAATTAAAAAAATTGCTAAGTAAACGTAAAAAAAAAACATTCAAAATAGACTAAGTATATGTAGAATTAGGGGAAAGGAATATTTCAAGCAAATTAGGAGAGACAAAGCTGCATTTTATAAAGCAGAAAAAGATATGAATCTCTTACGTTGGAATGAGACGGGGAATACTGCCGGGTAAATAAGCGAAAATGGCTGCATCAGGAGACCGAGAGCGCCCTTGCAGGGGGGCAGGCCACTTCATACGCATTGCATAATAAAAGTTTTTAGAATACCTCTTCGCCGTCTTTACGCCGTAAATAGAGGCAGTATCCTGTCTTGAGAGCTCTGCGTAGTGCTTGAATTGGCTCGTTTCTCTTCGCCGTTTTTTGCATGGTTGAGAAAACATAAACGCTCCATGGGATTCTTTCTTAAAGTTTTAAGTACGCTTATTCCTGCATGGTAATATTCTCACTTTCGCAGACAGGACTCGATTCTGAAATGCTCTCTCTCTCTCTCACACAACTTTGATGATTGCCTTTCCGAATTTATCAAATGAATTTTTCATGTTCGTTTGGTGTAAAATTAAGATGCAGTGAAAAAATTTTCAGAAGTTAGTTGCGTCTTTTTAAAAAAAACGCTGAGGTCGAAAGTCATAAATTTCTGTTATTAATGATCTTTTCGCCTTCAAGGTATGAATTTTCTTCGCGATCATTCCTTTTTCGTCAAACTTTTTTTTTTTTTTTTGAAAGGTGGGGCTATTTTGCATTAATCAGTTTGAAACACATCCTTTGGTTTTCTTGGACCATCAAGAATTGGCCGAAGTTGATTGTGCGTAAGCACTGTATTACAATAATAGTCGGCTAAGTGTAAGAGCAATAAATGTAAGTAATTTTTCTCTTAATGATTGAGACTTTTTTGTGTATTAGTACTACAGTCGATTTTTTTTATGCACATCATCATAATTTTAGGTTAGAGTTCTGTGGAAATATATATAATATCATATATATATATATATATATTATATATATATATATATATTGATTATATATGAATAACTTGATCACGAAGTATATGAAACGTAATGCCTATGTATAAATAAAGGTTTTTTGCCACGAAGCGAGATAGCCAAGTACTTTCGGTCTTGAGGTCCGAACATGACCCAAAGTACTTGGTTATCTCGCTTTTTCATTTTTTCCTTCGTGGCAAAAAACCTTTATTTATATATATTTGTGTGTGTGTGTGTGTGTGTGTGTGTGTGTGTGTGTACACATGTTTTTTCACATTCAATAAAAGTTTGGAAGTGTTACCTTCATTGTTTCTCAAGGATTTTTTTTCTTATTTTCCACAGCTAACTGAAGAACGGTCATCGAGTGCTGGGTACGAGAGCATATACACGTACTCATGCACACATTGTACACACTTAGTATGTAAAATGATTTGCTTTTCCAATCATTTGAACCGAGATGGTTTAACAAAAGCACTATTTGATCATAGAGGGTACACACCTGACACATGACCAAAGTGTTTCATCTCGTTAAAGTTTTTGATTGAAGAGGTTTTTAAAGCAATAAAGATCCTTAGAACACAACATTTGGAAAATAGATAGGGTTATTAAGTCATCCAGCTATATGTTAGATATATATTACAATAAATTTGTGAAGACTTTCTGTAATGAAAATGATAGTAACAAAAATAATATCGAAACAAATAGTTTTCATCTGTTTAGTGCTAAGAATACTGTCCACAAAAGAAAAACAATATCGTTTATAGAATCGTGTGTTTTTAAAGCTATCCATTTAACTGTATGGCAGACGAGTAATAGATGAAACGTTAGAATAAATTTGCATAAATGCTGTGCAAGTACTGACCGTAAGCGTAAAGCTCTTTGAACACCCGAGTGAAAAATCCCTTAGTACTGATTAGTCCCATTGTCGTGTAATAGGTTTTAGAAACTGCAGTTAAAAAGGAAAATAGTATAGATTAGCTCCAGGTCTATAAACCTCCCTTGCCCCAACCCTACGCAAAAAGGTTTGAAGAAAGCTAAAGAAAATCATGTTAGTAACTTGCGCCTCTCAGTAGCTATAATCCACTACCAGGATAAGTGTACAACTCATCTGAAGACGAACCGCAAATGTAATGCCCCATTTATGCATACAATAGTCATACCCTTTTTAATTTCATTTTTTTTCTCTCTCTCCCTCTTTTTTGGCACCTTGTCTTGTATGCGTAATCTTCCTTTCGTCTTATGCGCAAATAGCTTCAGAATACCTTAGTGAAAGATCTCCCACTCGACTTTCTCTCAGCGCCTCAGTGGCGTGGTTGGTATGGTGTTGGCGTCCCACCTCGGTGGTCGCGAGTTCGATTCTCGGCCATTTCATTGAGGAGTGAGAGATGTGTATTTCTGGTGATAGAAATTCACTCTCGACGTGGTTCGGAAGTCACGTAAAGCCGTTAGTCCCGTTGCTGAATAACCACTGGTTCCTTGCAACGTAAAAACACCCTAAAAACAGAACAAATCAACTCGACTTTCATTTTTGTCTTAGACATCTTTTCCGTTTGTATTTTATATCACACATTTTACTTTACGTCATATGTCTGTGTATATATCTATGTGTCCACGTGAAAACATGTTTGTATAGAAAAGCAACTGTGCGCGTAGACATTTCTCTGCTGTAAGTGTAAATGGTGGCGGAAAAGCCAAATTCCGTATGTTCTTGCCCTTGACTTCGCCAGAGAAAAATCTATAAATTTATATATTACATTATGTGAGGTGATGCATCGTAGCCAGGGATCATAAAGAGGTGGAATATATTGTGCTTGCTTAGGAATTTCAGTGCAATGGATTATAGCGCGCAAATACGTGATTCATTACGTCGCTCAGTTCTTTTGAAAAATTCGCGCTGTCAGGCGCAACGTCGTTTATCGTTGTATTTTTCAGGGCGTCTTTTGTTTACGCTCGCTTCTTGCTTAAGCCCCTCAATATGTGTGTGTTTGCGCTCTGCTTGAAGGATTGCACCGCCTCTCAGGGCTTGCCACGGGTAGTGTAACGATTTGCTGTTTGCAAACATACTGTTTTCTTCATTTGAGTTGTGTATTCAAGATGTTTGTTCTCGGTTTTGATTTTCCCTTGATCGTTGCGTTAAGTTGTTTTTAAAGCAGAGACGTGAAATTGATGACTGTTTGCAATTCGTATTTAGAGCTGTTTTATGAGGAGGGTTCGCCTTAAGAAACTGTAAGTGGTTTTGTGTTCCTTTGGGAGAATGTAGTTGGCCAAAGTAATGCAGTTCTTTCCTTGTTTGTCCTTTGTCTGGATACTATAACGTTCCCTTTTCCCGATAGTTAGGTGTGCCTGTCTGTCTTCGAAGCCAGGTAGTACTTGGTTTTCCTTTTTGATCTAGTCTTGGCTAGAAAAGGTAGGTATTCAACGGTCAGTTCCATCGGCCATCAAAAAAATAAAATATTACTGAGATTACTGACTCCTAGTTCCCGTCTCCTCCTCTTCCCCCCCCCTTCAGGCCCCCCCCTCCCTCTCGTGTGTCTAAAATATCTGTTCCTCATTGTAGCCTTTATATTTTTATCTCGTTCTGTCCCTTTCTTCACACCCCCCCCCCCCCCCCCCCCCCCCCCGCCTCGTTCACACCTATAATTAAGGCCTGTCGGCTAACCTAACCCCATGATATCCCCATCTCTTACTGCAAATTATTATTATTATTATTATTATTATTATTATTATTATTATTATTATTATTATTATTATTATTATTATTATTCCCCTTCAAGCTCTTGCTCTTCATTTCATTTTTTCATCAACTTCATGGAGATTCATATCGTCACTTTTGTCACTCCCCTTTTCTTCGAAAAATTTTTAAAAATTTTTTTTTTTTTTTTTTTTTCATTCCCTTTCTCACAAAATTGGGAATTTTCTATCTGCATTCAGGTGAATTTGATTTCATTTTAGACTTTTCCCTTAATTTTACTTAAGTTCTTCGTGTGTTTTTTTTTTTAATTACAGTTACTTTCTGTTTTACAGTCATTATTCCTTTTATGCTTCCTATTTTATTTTCTTTCTCTGT